>NC_090899.1:602436-626328 GCF_040956055.1 Brachionichthys hirsutus
ACACACACATGCATAATATAAACACATTCGAGGGTGGGGCGGCTGGGGGCGGGTCAACAACACCACATCAGAAAAGGTTCAGCAAAAGCGTGAATCCAAGCGGCACACGAGCCTCTGCTTCAGTCTGACGGGTGCGTCGGGTTCCAACACCAGCGCCTCCCAAAACTAAGCTGCATCGTAAATCCACACCGAGGACGTCGGCGGCCCTCGGCGGCGTCGGCGGCGTCACCCGAGTCAGAAGTTCTGTAACAAGCGAGTCGTTGGGCAATACCAATATGGTACAAAGATATTTGTTGGACAAAAGAAGGAAACAAAAGTTTGGTTGAGGCTCCCGTGTGGGCCTGGGGGGGCCACACCCTGGGGGGGGGGCCACGGCACTGGGCGTGTTTTAACCCCGTGGAGGGCGACTCCCCCTCTAGTCCAGGAGCCGAGCTCCTCAGTAGTTGAACTGTCCCTGCTGGTTGACCGGGGGACGTGGCGGGTATGAACAGGGGCTTGGGGGGGGCGTCGGGCTTGAGGAGGAGGCCCGGCGAACAATGGCGCCCCTTTGTGGGGCCTCCTGATGCTCCCCGTTGTAGCTGTGCTGGCGCGTCAGGTACCCGTTGGGGATGAGCGGGTAGTGAACCTCGCAGGCGCTGCCTGTCGAGTTCATCCGTGCCAGGAGGGGGGGCGGCTGGTGGGGGCCTCCGTTGCGTTGGCTGAAACTGTGCTGGCGAGGAACCATCCCTCCCGCTCCGCCCCCGTTGGGGATCTTGTTGGCGGCGGCAATCAGCGAGTGCCTCTGGGAGGCGTGCCTCCTCTCCAGGGTGGACTGGTGGTGCGGGGGGGGGTCGGGGGGACGTCCATGCGGCGGGTGAGGCTGTCCCGGGGCAGAGTGGACGAGGCTGTAGTAGGGGGCCGACTCGGTCTCTGGAATCTGAGGTTGGATGCGGTTGGCGAAGGCGAACTGACCTCCGCCCCCACCGGCCATCAAGACCCGAGGGGCTCATCAGCTGGGGGGTCTTGCTGCAGCTCGCCTCGTGGATGTTGTTTCAGGAGTTCGTCCAGCGAGGTCACCTCCATCACCTTCTGGGGGCCGCCGGCGTAAGGCTGCTGAGACAACACGCGGTCCAGATTGTGGATTTTGCGTTCTTCTGGGGGAGATGACCGTTGGACAGGCCGTGGGAGTACGGGAAGACCTGCTGGTGGAGCAGGGCGGAGCCGGGCCTGCTGCGGCACTTTGGATCCTTGGCATTGTTGCAGTTCTGGTTCTTCTCCCATTGGTTCTTGAAGGCTTCATTACTCTTGATGGGCAGTTCTGGGGTGGAGTCTGGTGTCGGGAGACCAGACAGCTCCGAGGAGTGGTGGAGGTGGAGGTGGTGGTGGTGGGGGGTGGTGTGGTGGGGGTGGGGGTGGACCAGGTCTCCCATCGTCATCCCGTGGTGCCCGTTTCTCCTCGGCGGGTGGTGCTCCTTGCCGTTGGCGAAGAAAGAGTTGTAGATCTTCGGCGACGACACGTCCATCTTGTCGTCCTTGCTCTGGCTGTCCAGGAGACCGTTGAGCTTAGCCAGACTACGGAGGGGACCAGGGCGTGTGGATGGGGGCCTCGGGATCTTTGGGCAGCTTCTTGCTCTTGTGGCCCGTGCGGTTGCAGTAGCAGGAGACCAGGAAGCCAGAGAGGAAGGCGCCGAGGACGAAGGCCACCAGGACGCAGGCCAGCAGGAGGGTGTAATGGACGCTGTGGCTGCTCTGGTCCAGCTCTGGTGGACGTCTGACACCTTCAAAGCAAGAAGAGATCGAGAAAAGGGGAACTTCAGTTGGTGCTTTTCTAACCGAACGTACATGTTCAAGAGCTAAAATAGGCACGCCCCCCCCCTCCGGTCGTAAGATCTCAGCTATGAAAGGACTTATAACGATAAATATGGATCAGAGCCCAACAGCGAGAAGCTGATATGATCTTTACGGACGAGAACCACCCGGTAAAGCGTGGCACCTTTGCCGACGCCGAGTCTGAGGTTGTCGACTCTAACCGCAGCCAGAACCCCCCCCCGGGGTAAACCTACCGTGTAAACGTCCTTGTGACCCTCACACTGCCGTTTGCCTAATGGCGTGGAAGGCACCGAAGAGCGAAACCTGCCACCCGCGGTGGTCAGATCCCCCCCCCCCCCCCCCCCCAACATCGTGTTGGTCTATAATCTTCCCTGAGATAACACTTTGAAAGAATGCTAACTCTTTAGCTCTTTTTTCTCCTTGTAATTGCAGAGACTACATTAAAAAGTCAATGATCATAGTTGCATCCGGTGGGGGCCGCAGGCGACGCCACCGGCCACTAGGCAGCGCCGCAGCATCACGGCGGGCGCGAGATCCTCGCTGGCACGATGCCAGCCGGGGATGAAGGATGCAAACGGCGTTTAGTAATTAGAGGAAAGTTGCTGCCTCAGGGAGAAGATAACGAATGCAGCTTCACGCAGACGCCCTCCGTGTTCACGCGGCGTTTCTAACGGCGCCACATCACACCGGCGTCGGCTCGGAGGAGGCGTGGCCTGGCGCCGCCGGCAGCGGCATTCCGGTCGGAGAACAACCTCGCTCTCCTGCGTGGCGCCGGAGGAAGAGGTTGCTCTGCCATGGCTTCCGTATTGTTAAAAATAGCTGGCGCAGTGGGTAGTGTAAACCGCGAGCGCCACGCGCCGTCTTTCTGATTGGCGATGTTTTTACACATCTGATTGAAAGTCATTAAAAACGTCTCCATTCTTCCCCCCCCCTCCCGGGGGTGCGTTTAAATCCTTCCCAACCGGGACGGCAACTTGAGTTCTATTTTTGCAAATCAAGCGATGCTCCGAAATAGCCTCCATTAGTTTTCTGCCTCCGCGAGCTCACGAGTGCGTGTAACGGTTCCCGTAATGACCCCCCGTCACCCCGCTACCGCTGGAGACCCACTCCTCCCCAACCAAAAGGAAAAACCTTTTACCCCTGAATGACCCCCCCCGAGGTCGAACGCCGGGACAAATTAATTATTCCCCTTCTTCAAGCAGAGCGGTTCCGTCTCGGCGTGACGGTTTTAACTCCTTACGTCTAAAAACGCTGACAGGCGTGGTTAGCAGAAGAGCACGCACACACACACACGCACACACACACACACACACACACATACACGGTTCTGGCTGTTGACTGAGTGAATTCAATCATGTACACTTATTATGCATTTGCATAATATTCCACCTCGCTGCTCAGCCAATTGGATGCGGTTTCATTTACGCACGCACGCCGCGGTGACGCTAACGAGCGCCGCGCTTCGTTCCAGGTGTGCCGATGCACACACCTCATTACAGTTCTGATTGAATACCCATAAATCAGGAATGATGTAGCATCCGGCTGTCGCCGCCTCCCACATTTACATCTGCGCTTCGAGGGGTTAACTCGTAGCGGCACACATGTAGTCTGAGACAGACCAATGGGGAGGACGGCGAGCCGGTTAAAGGGCGGTTCGGTGAGAAGAGCTCGCAATGCGGGTAAAAGCAGCGTCGGGTGATTTAGAATTAATGAGCAAACGAGGCTATTTTCTAATAATCAATAAACGTATGTGTGATTCTGTGGTTTGGGTGAACCGGCCCTTTAAGGAGGCATCTCCTTTTTTAACCTACATGCAGATCTGTTCATTCAGTGCCCGGAAAAGCAAAAATGCTCCCAGTGCAAACTTCCCAGAGGAAAATCCGACACTGGAGGAATCTCGGCTTGACCGTTCGTCTTAAAGGAGCAGTCCGCGCCAAAGTCACTATCGCCGGATCAATGAGGAAGAGGAGAGGAAGCTCTGAAGCCGAGGCGTCGTCTTTGGAGCGGACTGCTCGCACGCCAATCCAGCGCCCGCGAGCAGTTTCAGCCGCCGGCTGTAAAACCGGAGAGGCGGAGCAAAAGGGTCCGTGAGTCAGGATTCAACCAAGGAGGCGGGCCCAACGAAAACGAGGAGAGGAAGAGACAAACAGGATGAGACAAGTTCCCCAGAGACAGACTGAAGGGTAAAGGGTTAGCGCTGGGGGGGGGGCACTGCGGGGCCCCCAAGGATCCAATCCTTGTGTGTGTGTGTGTGTGTGTGTGTGTGTGTACCTGTAAACCAGGTTAACGCTGATCAATGAGACTGAATGAAGTCGGACCGATGGCGGTTCCGGAGAGACCGTTGTGGATCTGCAGCCATCGATCGGACCCTTAAAGCGGCGGCGTGGTCGGACGTTAAACGCCGGGACCCGGAGCCCCATCAGCGGCCGGGTCTGCGTCTGCTGCTACGCCCCCCCCCCTCGGGACGGGGGGTTCATCCCGAGTTCACGCGCTGCTCTCCTCCCGTGGAGTTTTAACGAGCCTGAGAGCGCCGCTTCGTTATTGAGCCGTTATCTCACTCCGCTCGCCGGTGGGTGGGAGAAGGGGGGCCGGAGGAACCGGCGGTCGGTTTGGTTTAGACGCTCTTTTGATTTGTTCTCAACATTCCCGTCTTCTCTGTATTTCTTATTTTTGTTGTTTGGATCCGATCCCGCCAACGTTTTCCTCGACTCCTCATTCCTCGACGTTTGCCGACAGGGAAACTTTTGGAAACTTTCCCGAGCTGTCGTTCCTCGTCAGCTGTCACACACAATAAAGTTTATTTATCCCCCCCCCCCCCCCTTCCAGAGCTGCAGAACGATAAAGGAAACGCAACGACACCCGCTCGAAACCATTTGTGGAGGAAATTTTGATTTGAAATAAAAGCCGTTTGGAAGGATTCTGGGAACGAGACGACCGATCCGGTGAAACGACGACCGTGTTCTGAAGCCGTGCGTGTCGCGTGTGAAGAGCTTTCAGATAATCAAGTACGATTTAACGCGCCGTAATGAGCCTTCTGGAGAGTTTAACTGGGAGGCGTTTGCTAACCGCGCCGTTTTAATAGGCCTCATTTAAACGGAGACATTTTCATACGTCACTGCAGGAAAACGTACGATAAACTTAACGACGGCTGAAATCCATTCGGCTGCGTCGGTTTACGGTCACGACGATACGACCGAGCATTCGTTAAATCAATCAGTCACAGACGCGCATCTGGTGCAACGACAAGTCAAAAGCTGGCGCGCTAACTTTAGCCTGGTGCTAATTGGTGAGCTACCTCCTAGCATGTTCACGATGGAAGCGTTGCACCTCGACTCAAGCTACGACTCCGACGTCTCTAGACGGAGCACGTCGCCATGGCGATGGGATGGCGACGTGCGTCGCTCCATCGAGCGATGATGGAAACGGTTTTTATTTCCTAGCGTGATTAGCTAAAGCGTTCTACTTCTTTTGACGTTAGCGTTTTTGTAGCGGTCGTCGTGCCTCTGGTCTAAGAACAGAACCTGGGCCCGGTCCGGACCGGTCCGGTCTCATCCACACGCTCGCTGGGCTCTTCTGGTCTCCGGTGGAAATAGATTGCGTTGCTATTCCTGTTGCCTCCCACGCCCCCCCCCCCCACGGGTTATTTATTTGTTTACATGCTCTCTTCTCTTTTGAACTCCTGCCGCCGCCTCTCCCCTGGATCGCATCCCGATGAATCCCTCCCTCAGTCCGGAGCGTCTCTCTCTCTCGCCCGGGACGTTTAGCTGCCTCGTTTCCAGCCACGGTCTCAAGCGAGTCTCTGACTTGATTTCTCCGAAAGCTTGTAATGAGTTCCAACTGTCAAATTAAAGATGCAAGAAATAATGAGGCTCGAGCCCATAAAGATCAAGGAGGGATTAAATATTCATGAGCCGGTTGGAGTTTTGTAGGTCATGTCATTTCTCCGGGAGGCTGGAAGGGGCGGCGTAAAAAAAAAACTGGTTCAATGTTAACATCGAAAATACAGAGACTTGAACCAAGTCGACCCAGCGTAACCATGACAACCTGGTTCAAGCTTTACCTGGTTACACAGCCATCTTTAAAATTGTGTAGTAAGAAGTTTTCTTGGTCCTTTGTCTCTTTAAACTACCGCTAACCGTGCCGGCTAGCCGGTGACTGGCTAACCCCGCTGATTAACCAGTTACCGGTTAACCGGTGACTGGCTAACCTGACTGGTTAACTGGTTTTGGTTTTGTATTTCTACTTTACATCAGGGAGTCGTCGTGAACTTCCCTTCTAATAAGGAGTCGATGTTTGTTTATCGTCTGGACGGACCAGTAAATCAATAAAGATGAGGATGGTCCACCGGGGGGGGGGTCAGTAAATCTTTGGCTGCTGCGTTGAGCGCTACCCGCACGCTCGAACACGACGGGCTGGAGAACATCCTCCCGATCTTCGTTTACGACGTCTGACGACGCTCCGGAAGCGTTAGAAGCGGCGTGGGAAATCACGCACCAAACTAACGATCAGCTCGGAGCGGGGGTTAGTTTGACCGGCGGGTTGATTAGCGGGTTAAGTGTTAGCGGGTTAAGTGTTAGCGAGCTAATGAGAGGCGTATTTCACCCTGGAAGAACATCTCAACTCGTCACCACCAGCGCCGTCACATGACCTCTTAAAGGGCCGGCCGCTCTCGGAGCTCATGGGCAGAGAACCTCAGAATTAGTTCTTGAGAGTTTCCCTCTGCGATCGTCTTTATGGGATTGGCTTGAAACGGTTGCTATGGAGACGGATCGGGTGATGCTGTTCTACCGGAGCGAAGCGTTGGTTGTTAGTGGTCAGGCTGGTTAGGAGGAGCGTACGATGAGGCGTTCAGGGGCCCAGCAGCGCAAAGAGATCCCTCCCCCTTACCCTCCATCTCCACACTGATTGGCTCCGAGTCAGGTGACCCTTTTTCCCCCACGGGGGGAGGGCCATCAGGACCTGGACCTCTTTCAGGGTCACCTGCCTCCTTTGGGAATGCTGCCCCATGATAGGTTGTGCTGGCGCTTGTGGGTGTGGTCTTCCCTGTGGTTGTGACGAAGGAGGGGAGGAATAGGAGGAGGGGCAACAAGGTGAGTGATTAGTGAAATGTGAATCAGCCACACAGTCAACTTCAGAGAAATGAGGGTGAGTCCTGGGGGGGGGGGGGCAGTGATGGGGGGGTGAGCGACACGATGAGCACACAGCACGGTTCTGTTAACCATCACTGCCCCCCCACAGGTACACGGCCAGGCATCCGCCCCCTCTCTCCAGGTGAGTGTCGTCACCCCTAATCCTGAGGGGGCGGGGCTCATGACACGCCATGCAGCCCTCCAGCCACCAGGGGGCGATGGAGACGGTCGGCTCCACCGAAACACGTCAACATTCTCGCTTGACTTTTACAAACTGCAGAAAGTCTTTTGGACACTTTGAGGACGACCGGCCCTAAAGCCCCCCCCCCCCCCCCCCCCCGAACCTCCGGGCGAGCACGTCATCCGGTTTGTCGGGCTATCCGTTAGCTTTTCCCCGCTACCTCACCGGTAACGGGAGGGCGAGGCCTCGTCCCCCTCTCTCGTCTGAGTTGAAAGCCTTTAACTCAGGATGGCGGCGTCCCGTCAGCTCGCCATCTGCGCCAAGCAAATTAAAAATGCCCACGGGGGGCGTGTGCCCCCCCCCGTGGCCTCGGACAAAAGCTTCAGGATTTCATCACGACGACTGTTGCTCCGAAGGCCTCGCACTGTTCCCCCTCTAACGCCGATAAGGTGTTAAAAACAAACGCACATCTGATCAACCACGCAGGAGGAGATTGCCCCCCTCCCTCCGCCGGCTGCGATTGTTCGGCGCGTGGGGGGGGGAGCTGATCATTGATCTTCAGCGCGAGGACTTAAAAGGCTTTACTGGCGTGAAAAAAAGGCCATTCCTCCTGCAGGGGGGCGTTACGGGCGACCCGGTGGACCGACGCCTTCAACTCTTTGATCGCTTTGAGCAAGACATCACAAAGTGGAGGCGGGGCTTCGTTAATCGTGCAGATGAAGTACGGCGGCTTCTTAATGCTGCACCTCCTCCGTCAGCTTTTCTATTTCTGTTCGGAACACGCCAGTGGAGGAACGGCGTGGCCGGCGGGGGGGGGGGTAATGGGATGTGACGGGGACGACAATCCCTCTCGATGCCGGGTCCATCAACACGAGTGATGCTCCAGACGATGGCTCCAATGTTTAAACTGTCAGACTGGCTGAGGTGGCCGTTCAGAACGCCTCAATAAAATATCCCGAGTCGTGAAGCGCAGATAAATTTGCTCTGTGGGCGTTCGAACGGATGAATCTGAGGAAACGGCGAAGACGCAGAAATGAAGATGATCTCGTCTCCTTTATTCAAATGGAGACATCAGCGACACGACGGCCGGAGACCCGCGTTCGGGTCTTATTTTGAGCGTTCTGTGAGATGCAACCTGCTGCAGCCGTGCACGCACGCACTAACAGGAGCGCCAGCACGTCGTCGCCGCGATGGCACGGTTGTTACCGCCAACAGGATGAGAACAAGAACAGGATGCGTTCACTGACCGTACGCCAAATCCAGCAGCGTGTTTTGCTTGCGAGTCGTCGCCAGGACATCTGGAGACAGAAACACAGAGCGTGACGTCAGGGCGTGGCCGTTTGGGTTCCGTCCGGATCTCAGACACGAACAAAAGGAGACCCAACAGTCCAATAAAACGCTTTTATGAGCGCATGTTTAATTTAGATGAAGAGGTTCTGGGGGGGGGGGGGGCGTTCCTGAATGCATCACGATGCACCGCTATCATTCGCCAGATCTGCAATCAGCCTTTTATTCTTCCACCATCGAGATCTGATGATAAACAATACGTTCTTTCCCCCGCCTTCGATTATTGCTTATGCAAATGAGCGTAATAAACACGTCCCCCATCTCACCGTGGCAGGTGTCGGCGTGCTGACGGCCGCCGTTCTCCACGTCCTGTTCAAACCCGCCTCTGGAGACACAAACACGGCAACAAAGACAAAGAGACACGTCAGCCGATTTGCATAAATCCATTTCCCCGACTGTCCCTCTCTAACAAAGCACCTCGTTCAGGCTTTCCGAAATTGGTTTTGTTGATGAGCGGCGCTCGGCGACGGAGAGGTCGAGCGCGGCGTGAGAAAATTTAATTTGTTTTTTCGTCTGGCTGAGGTCAGAGCGAGTCCCGCGTCCATCACCGGGACGCGGCGGCGGCGGCGGGATCTGAAGGGAAAAGCCGACCCCGGCGTTCCTCTCTGGAGGAGACGTTATATCCATCATCCGTTCGGAGGCGCTGAGCCGGCTGGTCGTTTGTCACTTACTCCGGCGCCCCCCCTCGACCTGCAACCCTGGCTGCGGACTCCAGTCCGGACTCCCGCTTTCGTCCAGCGCCGGGATGCGCGTTTGTTCAACCTCCGCTGCACAGACACGCCCAGAAGCTCGGCCTCTTCCAGGCGGTTCCCGCTCGGAGGGATCCGAGCTGAGACTCGGCGGAGCTGGTTGTAAAACTAAAGATTCCAGAGTAATGGATTCATTTTATAAACGGCGTCGGACGTATGTTTTCACAGCAGCCGGTTCCGCCGTCACCCGAAACCCGATGCAAACGATGTGATATTTATAGACTCGGACAAACGGACATAAAGACGGGTCTACGGATCAGCAAGATGACATCATCCCATCAGAGAGACGTCCTGGAGCAGCCAACGGTGTTGCCAAGCAACAGCAAAGCATCCTAAAGGCTAATTTTACCTAGCGTGTGAGCGAGTCCATGACACGACGGCAGCCGGGCCGGTGAGGCGGTGCGTTCGCTGACCCTCGTTGAAAGCCCAGTTTCAGATTTGACCAACCGAGTCGGATCTTAAAACGTCGTCCCGGTTGTAAGATTCAGTTTGAGCATCGCCTCCTGATCGGCAAAGGCAACGCCACGAACCCGAGTCGAGAGGCGGCGTGGTGGGACACGCTCAGCACGCAGCCGATGCCTCTGGGTAAACACCGGCGTGCGTGCGTGCGTGACAGGTCACCTTTACGTTTGTTTTAACACGCCACTTCCACCGTAATTGACCTTTTCTGCTGTTCATGCGCATGAATAAACACCCGAGTGCGACTGCCAGTCGTTTTGTGCCGCTCGGCTTTCCGAACCGGGAACATCTGGCTCTCCGGGTTCCTGCATCTGGCTCAGACGCTTTCGGTCGCGCGAGCATCAAAGGCCACGTCTCACTCGCTTCGGTGTGGGACAGGTGTGTGTGCTCAACAGGAAGCGTGGCGCCGTTTCCAGGAACAAATGGAAACACCTGAGGCTGCGCGGCTTTAAGCCGACAGATTAACAGATTAGCAGATTAACACCTGCAGAACGTCAGAATCTAAAAGTAAAAGGTTTGGGAAGACATGGACGACTTCCAGATGTTTATTCACAGGTGAGGACACAAACCCTGATTTGAAGGTCGATGTAAGTAGAATCAGGAGTCGTGCCACGTCGGACCGGGACACTCGGGAGATACGAGTCACGCAAAATTTGGGCTTTAACGCCCGGATAATCTGGTGTTTGGTAAACCGGCTGGGGAGGATTACACGCCAGGAGGAGAGCCTCATGTGTGGGGAGTCAAAAGTAGAGGAGGAGGAGGAGGAGAGCCTCATGTGTGGGGAGTCAAAAGTAGAGGAGGAGGAGGAGGAGGAGAGCCTCATGTGTGGGGAGTCAAAAGTGGAGGAGGAGGAGGAGGAGGAGAGCGTCTCCTGGTCACTGGTGGTGATTCGTTAGCGGCTATTACCCAGCAGGCAGTGGTCAAAGCTAGCAATTAGCTTCTCCATCTTTTAGCCACTGTGGGACAGGACGTAGCACCGCGCTAACGCCGCTGCCGCTACGCCAAGGGCAGAATCACTTCTGGCATCTTCTGCAGTTGGACCGGTTCGTCTACCGACTCCGCGTCGGCTGTCGAGCTGCGACTGCCACCAGGCACAAAGCCTCCTGGGAAAACGAAGTCTGACTGGCAGCCGGCTGCCGTTTCTCTCCGCTTTCATGTCTCTAAAAACCCGGAGCTCAGCCGTCTCAGGAAAACACTTTAACTATTCTAAACGCCATCCCGGTAAACTGCTCGGGAAGGTTCTGTCTCCTGCAACGCTCCGGGCCGCAGGCAGGGAAGCTCGGGGTTCTGATTCGGACACAACGAGCAGCATTTCCTTCACGCCGACCCGGTTCGGGTTCGCTCCACATCCACCGACGCTTTGGGAACACCGTTATGGTCAGACGCATAACGTATGAAAGGAGGAGGAGGACGTGTGTGTGTGTGTGTGTGTGTGCGTGTGTGTGTGTGTGTGTGTGTGTGTGTGTGTGAGAGACTCACTTGAAGCCCGGAGACACCGTAGCGCACACGCCTGACTTCAGCCAAATGCAGTAGGGGTCCCGTGAGGACAGACAGCTCCTGCAGACAGACAGACAGACAGACGGGTGCTGATTGGACGATCCTTCATGTGACTAAGAGTTCAGAGCAGCTAAACAAACAAACAGTTTAATTAAGCATGAAAACCACAAACCGTTATCAGGAATCACACACACACACACACACACACACACACACACACACACACACACACACACACACACACACACACACACACACGTCGGGTGACATTTAAACATTAACCAACATCTTCAATGTCTTCTCCTGATCAGACATGAAAGACGAGAATCCGACCAGACCTGAAAGACCCGTCTCAGGCTACAGGTAGAATCCGTTTCCCCTCCTGGACAAGTTCAGAGTCCTTGGATTTACACGTTTTAAGGGTTTGGAACCTCTTCAGAGGTTTTTTTTAAATATACTTTTTATTAAAACTCTCTTCTCCCAGCACTCCTCCCATTTTCTGAAACCTAATAATGGCAGCAGGGAAAAGAGAGAGAGAGAGAGAGAGAGACCCCGAGAGGGAGTCAGGGGGAGAGCGATGCTGGGAGAAAATGGAGGCAGAAAGGAGGGAGACGGGCTGAGTCATCTGGGGGGGGGGGTTCATTGGCTGCCCTCCCGTCCAGCGCTGATGAGGCTTACGGGACCCGTAATCCCACTCCGAGCTGCGCTACGTAGGCTAACGGGATGTAGCTGGTTCTACTCATCCCTTCTTTTCTGCTTCAAAGGAAAACATGGCCGCCGCCGCCGCCGCCGGCTCGCAGCCAATCAGCTGAATCCAATTTACGACTAAACATCACCGGGAGCTCCCGGAGGCCGTTTGCAACGAGCGAGGAGAAATCCTTCCCCTGGGTGAAGATGCAAGGAGCCCCCAGAAACAGATCCCAAGGCCGGGAAGAAAGAACTTCAGCTGGGGGGGGGGGGGGGGGGCGTGTTGTTCTAAAACGAGCGTCAACCTCTCGGATGAATAAAACTCCCAAATTCCAGGTCAGGGATCAGAGAAGTCTCAACATTAATCCTGTTTCTAGTCGCACAAAGGACATAATAATAGCAGCGATGCAGAGACACACAGAGACACACACAGACACACACAGATACACACACAGACACACACAGATACACACACACAGAGACACACCCAGAGACACACACGGAGACACACAGACACACACACACAGACACACACACGGAGACACACACAGAGACACACGGAGACACACAGAGACACACGGAGACACACGGAGACACACAGAGACACACAGAGACACACAGAGACACACAGAGACACACACAAAGAAACACACAGACACAGAGACACACACAGAGACACACACAGAGACACACACAGAGACACACAAACAGACACACACGGAGACACACAGACACACACAGACACACGGAGACACACGGAGACACACAGAGACACACAGAGACACACACAGAGACACACAAACAGACACACACAGACACACACAGACACACACGGTCTCAGGACAGTTTGTCTCCTGATCTCTGGAGCTGGTCTGGGTTGCCATGGCAGCAAGCTAAGCGAGGTAATTGAGGCTTCTTGCCGCTCCTCTCGGGGGGGGGGGGGGGGTCCCGAGACGTTCCTGGGACCAGCGGGTTCTGGATCCGGTCCTGATGAGATTTATTTATTCTTTATTCTCACGCAGCTGTAAATACGTCAGATAAGAGACCAGAACCAGAACGGAACCGATCCACTGATCACGACCGCTACCCCTCGTTTCAAGGGGGGGGGGGGGGGGCAGAAAGAGGCGGGGCTAACGACAGGAACTCCGACTCACTTTTTACAGGCGCTGTAGTCGGAGCAGCGGCTCAGCGGCACCCGGACCACACAGCTAGAGAACGCCACGAACAAGGCGTGGTGGTCCCGGTCCAGCTCCAGACCCAGAACCCTCCTGTCCTCCCCGCGGACGTTGCATCTAAGAAGACGCACAAGAAAAACAAAACATTCAAGGGACGTCCGGTTCAGTAAAGAACCGGCGGGGAAGGCCGGAACCAGAACGTCGGGGTCGTCTGACTTGTTGGGGTTGTAGACGTCGATGTCCTCCAGGAGTTGGGTCCCGTTGGTTCCCTCCGTGCCGGCCAGGATCTTCAGGACCCGGCCGTTGTCCGAGCCCAGAAACACCACCGTGTGGTTCTTGTACGGCCCGGCGGACGTGTCCACCGAGATCTGGGTCAGCTTGAATCTGCGGGAGAAAACAAAAGGTCAGACACACATGAGAGGAAGCTAACGCTCGCTAGCCGCCGCTTAGCATCGGGGAAGCGAACCAAACAAACCGGGGGCGTGTTTACACTCAGCCCCGCAGCGACTCCGTGGTTAGATTTAACTCATCTCGCTCCTCAGGTGTGATGCTTTTAGAGCCAGATGGGAAGTGGCGCATGTCCCCCCCCCCCCCCCGTGTGGAGCCTCTGCAGCGTCTGGCTGGCTGTCAGCCGGGCTTCACTTCAGGAGGCGAGGAGGAGGAGGCGAGGGGGAGGAGGCGAGGGGGAGGAGGCGAGGGGGAGGAAGCGAGGGGGAGGAGGCGAGGGGGAGGAAGCGAGGGGGAGGAAGCGAGGGGGAGGAGGCGGCGAGGGGGAGGAGGAGGCGAGGGGGAGGAGGCGGCTCCTGGTTGTCCTGGTTGTCCACTGGAGGCCTGATAAACCCAGAGATGCCCCGCCCCCCCCCCCGCCCCCCTACCTGCTGGTGGTCCGGGTGAAGTAGGGCCTGTCGTTGACCGAGGGGACGGACTCGTCCATGAGCGGGTACGACTTGATGAAAGTCAGGGTGTCGTCGGGGAAGCCGGTGGACGACTTGTGGGCGGCGGCCTGTCCCTCGCCGGCGCAGCATCCCGGCCTGAACGACAGCGACGGGGAGAAAATGAGCAGGTGCAGAAACGCCGGCAGCCGTTTCCAGCCGCGGAGCGAAGAGATGTCTCGGGTCGGCGCCGATTAAAACGCGCCATCGAGGCCCGCCCCCTCACCTCGGCTTCGGGACCTGCTCGTCGGGGACCGGCGTCCACGCCGACTCGCTGTTCCGCTGCTCTTTGAATTTGCCGCTGAAGGCCTTCTCGACGTCGTCCATGTAGAACGCGCAGAGCGCCGAGCCGGTGATGCTGTTGGCCTGCGTGGCGAAGACGCCGAGCACGGCGGGCCGGCGGTTGATCTGCAGAACGTTGGTCAGCGACTGCAGGACGTCGAAGTAGAAGAAGGAGTCGCCCGGTACCGAGCAGTTCAGCCGGGCCTTGAGGAACGACGTCCAGTAGCGCTCCAGGACCCGCGGCGAGCCGCCGTGGTCGTTCTTGCAAACGCGAGCGACTCTGGAGAAAACCACCTGAGGGGGGGGGGAGGAGGAAACGTTACAGGTGACGGCGGTCATAAATAAGCCACGCCCCCTGCGGCGACCCCGCGGCTCACCTTGCCCAGCGTGGTGTACTCCACCGCGATCTCGCTGAAGAAGAAGTACACGTAGTTCCCGTACTCGATGGCGTGGAGGAAGTGGGGCTCTGTGGGGGGGGGGGGGGGGGGGGGGAGAGGCGTGACGAGCTGACAGGAAGTCGTGCACCGCCACGTGACCTCTAAACACATCCAAGGTCATCTCAGAGGCTTCAGAGTCTACCGCGTTAGACTGCGAGCCCCCGAGAACCGAAACAGACGACCGGATTCCAGCCCGCCGAGCCCAGAGCGTCCTGATACGGAACGGAGCCAGAATCTTGTTCATCCAGATCTTTACATACCGGAGGGGGGGGGGGGGGGGGCACCGATAACCCGCGGCGTGCTTTTCATCATCCTCCGGACGCTCACCTCGCAGCCACTTGGAGTCGTACTTGACGGTTCTCAGCACCGGGCTGCTTTCCCCCAGACTCCTGTAGATCACAGCGTCGCTCGCCAGGAAGTCCGTCATGGTGGCCGAGTAGAAATCACCCCCTGAGGAGAAGACGGGAACCGGGTCACGTCTCAAAACGGACCGGGTCACGTCTCACAACGGACCGGGTCGCGTCTCACAACGGACCGGGTCGCGTCTCAAAACGGACCGGGTCACGTCTCACAACGGACCGGGTCGCGTCTCAAAACGGACCGGGTCACGTCTCACAACGGACCGGGTCGCGTCTCAAAACGGGCCGGGTCGCGTCTCAAAACGGGCCGGGACCCGGACCGGGTCGCGTCTCACAACGGACCGGGTCGCGTCTCAAACCGGACCGGGTCACGTCTCAAAACGGTCCGGGTCGCGTCTCAAAACGGGCCGGGACCCGGACCGGGTCGCGTCTCACAACGGACCAGGTCGCGTCTCAAACCGGACCGGGTCACGTCTCAAAACGGTCTGGGTCGCGTCTCAAACCGGACCGGGTCGCGTCTCAAAACGGACCGGGTCGCGTCTCAAACCGGACCGGGTCACGTCTCACAATGGGCCGGGTCGCGTCTCAAAACGGTCCCGATGTGAGGACGTTCCTTCATGACCTCATCACCAGGACAAAACGATGACCGGATCTTCTATGTTGCCATGGATACGACCACAGGGGGGCAGTAGAGAGTCAGAACAAATATGATGACATTGTTGTGGAGCGGAAAAAGAAACAACAAAGCATCACAAGCGGAGGCAACGATGTCATCGGAGGTGCTGGAGAGTCGCTTTTACTTTTACTTTTATTATTTATTGATCATAAAGAAGCTGTAGCCCCCCCGCCCCCCCCCGATCACTTCCTGGATCTGTAAACTGCATCGTCTGAACGAACGCGTTGCCGCTGACCTACGAGGACCTCAGGCTGCTTCATTAAATTGCAGTATCACGCTTAGAGTCCACGCCGGGCCCAGATGTGGACCGGCCCAGATGTGGACCGGCCCAGATGTGGACCGGGCGAATGGGTCAGGCTTCACTCACCTGCAAAAAGGCCCACGTTGGACTGGCGGGACTCAAAGGGACACCGGGCCTGTCCCACCACCTCCTCCCCGTCCTGCTCCAGGGTGGACATCTAGGCCAGAGAGGACAGCGGGTTCAGAACACTCAGAGACTCCGGCGCCGCCTCCGCCGTAAGAACCGGATCAGCGATGGTCTCTCCCACCCACAGATATCTGATGCCGTTCTCCAGCTGCTGTTAACAAGATTATAAAGTCCAGGTCCGACACGGAGAACAGCCAGCGGTGGGTGTGTGTGTGTGTCTGTGTCGGTGTGTGTCTGTGTCGGTGTGTGTGTGTGTGTGTGTGTGTGTGTCGGTGTGTGTGTGTGTGTGTGTGTGTGTCGGTGTGTGTGTGTGTCGGTGTGTGTGTGTGTGTGTGTTTCCCATCAAGAAACGCCGGCGCCAGCGCCTCCGTTTCACGCAGGACCCGGTCGTAGCGTCCATTAAACATCGGACACCTGCTTATATTACTAACGAGCAGCAGCACGTTCAGAGGGGCCGGCAGGGACTCACCGTCGCCACCCTCTGGTGGGGATGAAGTACTCAAAGATGAATTAATTCTGGGTGAGACATCCAATTAGAGCAGGGCTGAGGCAGTCATCCAGCCCACGGTGGGACTGACTGATTGATTGACTGATTGATTGATTGATTGATTGATTGATTGATCGATCGATCGATCTGGGATCAGACTGAGTTCATGCGGCCGGACAGTCCATCCCAGGGTGGAACAGAAGAGCCCGGAGATACCGGGACCAGCAACACTTCTGATTCTTTAAAGGCCTGATGCAATCCGGCACAACAGCGCCGGCCTCCATATCGGGTCTGAAGTTCCACGCCGACGCTCCGGCTCGTGTTGGGTTCTGTTCCAGAGGTGCAGCTTTAATTGGACCCAGATCCTGTGCAGCTTCAGGATCGTTAGATTCGGGGAGAACTTGAATAAAAGCTCGCACAAAAAAAGACGAAAGAAATCGCCCAGCCCATTTATTATTCCACCAACACGATGCGTTTGAAGTCAGCGGGCGCGGAGGATTCCTGGCTAGCTTTAATGCCGGGGCTTTTGTTTTTGTTGTCACGGCAACACGTGATGTTAACAATGCGCGTGTAGCGCTTTCAGCTTGCGGCCCCGTCGACGCCGCGATGACGACCTCAGCCGAGCGGCGCTAACAGCCGTTACCCGTTCGGGTTTGATCTCCGTGTTTGATTTACTTCGCACGTTAATTGCTTTTGTCTCTGACGACTCATTTCCTCTTTTACTGATGTTGTTTATGTTTAAATATTTGAAGCGCGATTGGTTTTCCTTCAAATGTACATAATAAATACGAGCTCTGTGTACATTAAAAACACGTTTGAATATTCAGACTTACTGACCGTGACTTCCTGTGACCCGTGTTGACCCGAGCGTTTACACAGAACCGATGAAGCTGATAACCGTCCACGGCGCCGGTATCCGCCCTGAAACAGGCTCCGCCTCTCACCTTGTAGTTACGGCAGGTGGGGTTGAAGGCGTTGGTGCCGCAGGCGAACAGCGTCTCGTCGTTTCTCGGCACCAGAACTTTGATGTAGTTGTAACATTCGTCCTGTTGGGAGGAAACGGCTCGATGTCACTGAACGTTCGGGACAAGGTCCAGGTCGGGTTCCGGAACGCCGGCGGCACAATGAAAGCAGGAGGCACGCACACACACACACGCACGCACACACGCACACACACACACGTAAAGGCAAAAAGCCGAAAGCAGGAAGCGGATCCTCGACTCACGCTGTTTTTCCCTCTCACGGTGCACTTCTCCACGTCCTTCGTCTTCCAGGTGAGTTTCTGCAGGACGGACGGACAGAGAACGGTCAAATATCAGGAGCGTGCACGTTGGCTCGGCGAGCAGAGAATCCGCTCGCATCACTTCCTGTCCTACAAGGACGTCTCACCACCGACCGCTCTGACAGATACCGGCCAGCCGCCGTTAGCGCCGTTAGCTCAGCTAGCAGCGCTAGCAGCCACGGAGCTGACTGGACCGGGTCGGCAGCGCCTCGGGGCGAGGGCTCGTCTCGGACGCGAGTTTTAACGTGAAAGAAGGCGGGGCCAGATTATTCCTGGGTCTCCTACCTGCTGCGGGATTATCTGCTCGGCTGACGTGGCGAGGTTGATGGCGAACACGTGGTCCCTGGAAGAGAGGACAGTCAAGGCACATTGTTTTCTAATGCAAAGCCCCCCCAAGCCCCCCCCCCCCCGGCTCCTCTTTCTCTCCGCAGGTTGATGGAGGCTCTTCAACGCCAGAGGTCAAACGTGGATTAAGAGACGGAGCGGAGTCGCGCACATTCTCACACACAAAATGTCCCCCCCCCCCCCCCTGATGCGAGCCGCCGGGCCGCCCTGGACCGGGGTCCTGGCAGAGAGCGATCGCGGCAGCTCGAGGCGGCGCCAGAATTAATTCTGCTTAATGAAAACAGGCGGAAGAGAAACCTTTTAGATAATCAACCTTTGACATGATTAAAGACGAGGACAGATCAAAGGGTAAATTCATCTGACTCGTTTGGTGCGAATCGTTCAACTTAAGAAGCAGGAAGCAGAAGGATCGAAATAAATCATCAATGATCAGAACACTTCACCCCGAAGTCCCCGCTGAGCTTTCTGCTAAAGGGACTGTAACAAATTAATCTCATTCTAATAACGATCTTTGCTCCGTGTTCATCCGACCTCACTGATCACTAATCAATCGACCTACCGGGCAGCGATGTAGAGCGTGTGGCTGATCCTCAGCATCCTCTGGAAGTCCAGGCCCAGCCGCACCGTGTCGTTGTCGGACACGAGTCCCTGGAAGCCGGGGTAGAGGCGGGAAGCTGCACGGAAACGAGAGATCCGTGAACAAGCCAACGGGGTCACGACCTCCAAAGAGCGGGAGGAAACAGAATGTCCGACTTCCACGCGGGACGGCCTCCTGAAACGCAGACCACTTCCTGTAGGCTGTAGAGCAGGACGCCGAGGCTACCTCTATGCTAACACGGAAACGACTCGGAGGTCGCGTCAGGTCGGCCCGCATGATGAGGGGAGCTCCGTTACCGGCGGCGGCACGGGGGCGCGTTAACGCGTAAATAAAGTTCACGCGAGGGATGAGCGCGTTTCATTTCTCCCTCTCCCGCATTTTAACTCCGCGCTCCAGGCGGGAACGGACCCGGCCAGAACCCCGTGGATCTGTAAAGTCCCCCCCCCCCCACCGGACCCGGGCTAGCCCCGCTAGAGCTGCCCCGCCGTCTGAAACGAGTCGCTCTGCAGGGAGCGGTAAAGTCTCCAACCGGCTCTTTACGGACGCAGAACGACCTCGCCGGCGCTCCGGGCCGACTCCAGGAGCAGCTGATGCTTTATGGGTAACTTTAAGATCGCCGCCTCGGGGAGACCAGGATCCGGAATCCTCCGCCTACATTTAGAGAAGCGCCGCTTCATCCCGGCGGGAACGCCGCTTCATCCCAGCGGGAACGCCGCTTCAGAAAGGATGAAGAGGAGATTCCTCATCAATCAGCAAAACGTGGAGCTGAAACGCATCGACGATTAAAGTGGTTTGTGACCCAGATACATGCAGGATCCCTGTTTAACACGCCCGTGACGCTTTGTGGAGGGGCGGGACTTGTGCTCGGGGAGCCAATCAGAGGTTAATCAGGCCAAGTCCCCGTTCCGATTGGTTCGTGCTTCCTACACTGGTCAAACACAAACACTTTCCACGCCGCCGGCACCGAGGCGAGCCGTCCTGATGAAGAGCTACCTTCCTCATGGACCGCCTCCCCCTGCTGCGACCGGAGGTGACAGACGGCTCTCGTTACACCTGAGACGGCGCTCCACATGCAGCGCTAACAGCGCAGCTATTTCTGCTAATGGCTGCGGCGCACTCTCCCAGACAGATCGCTCACGCCGCCACGGGCCGCCGCCCTCTTTAGTCAATTATGGGCCATTATATTTAGTGGGCCGGACCTCCCGAGTGGCCGGGTGTCGCTGATGGGTCTCTGGGGGGCGGGGGGGGGGGGGGGGGCGGCGTCGCCAGTCAAAGTCGACTCTAAAGGTTATTCATTATGAAGGAACTCGTGCTAACGAGTTAAACGTTTGCTCAGACCTCAGCTTAGAATTAGGAGGACGAACGGCCGGCGCCGATAATCGACTCGCCGCTCCACGCTCTCTGAGGCGCCGCGGACCCGTTTACCGTTGGACCCTCCTGCGGCGTGACTCAGAGAACATCCAGCCCTGCGGCAGAGCGCTGACTGACGGGGTGTCGGAGCACGCCGCCAGCACGCCGTCAGCACGCCGCCAGCACGCCGCCAGCACGCCGTCAGCACGCCGTCAGCACGCCGTCAGCACGCCGTCAGCACGCCGTCAGCACGCCGTCAGCACGCCGCCAGCACGCCGTCAGCACGCCGCCAGCACGCCGTCAGCACGCCGCCAGCACGCCGCCAGCACGCCGCCAGCACGCCCTCAGCACGCCGTCAGCACGCCGCCAGCACGCCCTCAGCACGCAGTCAGCACGCCGTCAGCACGCCGCCAGCACGCCGTCAGCACGCCGTCAGCACGCCGCCAGCACGCCGCCAGCACGCCGTCAGCACGCCGTCAGCACGCCGCCAGCACGCCCTCAGCACGCAGTCAGCACGCCGCCAGCACGCCGCCAGCACGCCGCCAGCACGCCGTCAGCACGCCGCCAGCACGCCCTCAGCACGCAGTCAGCACGCCGCCAGCACGCCGCCAGCACGCCGTCAGCACGCCGTCAGCACGCCGCTCCGAGGGAACCCAACAGAACCGCAGACATTAAGAATGGAACTCTTGGACTTTGCTCGCACCTAAACGCAATGAGCGATCGCACCTCGGTGACCCGCGGTTTACTTTTACTCCTGCAACAAGAATCACCATGGCAACGCAACAGAACTTTAACTCACATTCTCCGCCCACGACGCTGATTGGCTCCAGGTCCTGCGGGAACGGCGTGGCTCCGGAGGACAGCTGAACGAAGGCGGCGGCGGCGGCGAAGGCGAGCGCCAGGACGGCTGGCGGGACGGGTCGAGGCGAGCCGGGCATCAGCCTCATTTTGGCAGGAGAAGAGACCTCAGCAGGAACGCATGGCCCGACAGCAGATCCACCTCCTACCCGGAAGCAGACCCAAAGTCAGGACGTTAGCATGTTTGAGCCGCCGCGGCGAGCCCGAGCACGTCTCACTCCCCCCAAACCCTCGCGTTCTATTGGCCCGTTGCGTTAAGGTAACGCAAAATTCAATTCGACGGAATGACAGCAGCAAGTTTAAAGGGGATTAGCATGCAACACGCCTTCCGGCAACGCGGCAACGTGATTGAGCGTCCCTCGAGCCACCGGAGACGCGGATTAAAAGAGAGGAAGGTCGCCGGGGCGCCGGCCGCCGAGACGGGGAGATGTCACCATCGTTTGTTTTAAGGCGTGGCCCGGAACAAAGAGGAAGCGCCTGCTCTGGAACAAAACCGGCCGTGAATAGAGCTCCATTCAACAAACAAGCTCATTTCATCTGCATCAAACGGCTCAAAAAGAATTCTCTAATCTGAGCCCGGACTGAAAGCTCGTGGTCCGTCCGCGGCGCCGGGACCGGACGCTGCGCCAAACTGGAGTAGAAAACTCCTTTCATGTTTCCGATTAATTCTTTTTCTGCACTTTTCAGCCCCGACGGGAATTCAAATGAGGCGCGTGCTGCTTCAGAATATTAAAGTTAAGAAAAAGACCCCGCCCCTTTCCCTGGACCCGCTCCAGCGTTCGATGTTCCGTATTTCCCACCAAGCAGGAAGAAAACTCCCGAAACGCCACGCGTCTGAACGCGACGGTTCATCGTGACGGATAAACGAACGGAGACAAAGGGAGCGCCTCGCTGGAGGTAATTACTTATTCAAGGTCGTCGTCACGTTCCCGCCTTTATCTGTGGAACAAAACACAAACACTTCCCGGCTCGTCGTTTCAGAAGAAGAACAAAACCGCCGGAAAGCGAGGACAACTTATCGAACGCGTCGCGAGACCGGATCCGGGCCGGCGCCGTGGTCGTGCGTCTGCGTGGGAATAATGAGCAGCTCTGGCCGTTATCAGAGGGTGGCGACGGCGCCAGATGGATAGCAGAGGGATTTGTTGACGACCTGCGCTAACGGCCAGCTTACAAAGGGCAACGCGCCGTCCGCGGCGCTTTAGTTTCCCCGTCTGTGCGGCTTGGCGACGAGACGCCGCCATACGGCGTCAAGCGGAAGAAGAGAATCAAGTGAACAGAGACGGACCGCCATTAATATTGATCACAGCCCGCGTGCTCCATTCGAATGCACGGGAGGGAAGATGCATTTAGCAATGAGGTCAAGCGGCGATGGCAACGCCGTAAATCCAGGCGAGTGGGCGGACGTCTTCCTGTCTACTTGTTTACGGCGTGCCCGGCCCGCTTCGGGCGACGCACGAGGACGAGATACCCGACGGGTTAGCCTCACGCGCCATTATCGGGATGCCTTTTTCCTTCTACGGAGGACATTTCAGAAAACGGATCATCCCACGGCGTGCGAGAGAACAAATCCGTGACGGACGCCAAACACGCGAGGATGGAAGGAACGCCGCTCCTCTGGGAGATTAAATTACAGAGGAAAGGCAGCGCGGCGACAGATAATCCAGTTCCCGTCCGTCTGCTAGCATGTACGGAAGTCATTAGCAGCTCATTAAGCGAACGCTACATCCTTGTGAGGGGGGGGGGGGGGGGGGCGCTTGGAGGAAGCAATGAGGGCGTGTTCTAACCACGACATCGCACTCCATCAGCCACGTAGCCCCAAACGCATCCGGACGGCGAGCGGAGACGACGCGGCGTCTTCTTCATGGTTTACATTAAACGGCCTCTTTGTGCTTTTAACGGTTCATCGCTGCTTCCTACGATGAACAGAATGACAAAACTCCTGATCAATCGATTGATTGATTAAAGCAGCATGAAGAAAGACGGGCCGTATCAAAGCCAGGATGGAAGAACTCATCGTTATAAAACAGTCAGCGGCGCCATCAACCGACGGCACGCAACCAAACAAACAACCTCCGCCGGCGTCGGACCGGTTAGGCCAGGCGGGCGTGGCGCCGAGACGGTTTCTAAAGGGTTAAAAAGAAAACACGGGAGTTTGCTGAGGAAGTTAAACCGAAATGATGCAAAAGAAAGGAATGAGAAATCCTGAACCAGAGAACGACCCTTCAGTCTGAGGCTAATTATTCAGCAGGCTCGACCCGCCACACAGACCGTCGGTAGAACCGGAACCGCGGTCAGCGTCAATCATTGAGCCTACACAACAGCGACCTCTGACCCCTGAGTCGAGGGCATCCCATCCCAGCCCTCTGCCCGCCTCATTAGCCCCGATAGCCCCACTAGCCTCATTAGCCCCGCTAGCCCCATTAGCCGCACTAGCCTCATTAGCCTCATTAGCCTCTCCTCTCAGAACAGCGTTTATTTTTTTCAAATTGTATCAAAGCAACATTTAATAAAGAAAATGTAGGAAAGCAAGAAGAGGAGAAAGAGACGGTACAAAATGTTCTATAATTAATTAAATGTCACCAACACGGCGCTACTGCTCGTACCTAAAGGCTTGTTGTGTCGCCATGCCAACGTCGACTTAAATATTATGGTGTAAACAAATGCTCCGATGCGGGAAAACATGTTTTTCTTCCGCATTAACTTCCGTGCTCGCTCTTTTCCAGGTCATTTTCAGCCTCGTGGGAATGCTAACGTGACGGGAAGAAAAACAAGGCCAGACAAACGCTTCACTGTGGGGCTCCGGGTTGTCCCGCCCTGACCCCCCAT
>NC_090899.1:626428-646708 GCF_040956055.1 Brachionichthys hirsutus
GAACTAGAAGATTAGCATGCTTTGCTACATGAACGGTTAGCTTTGCTAGCCACCCACAACGTTCAGAGCAAATAGCTTCAGCTGTTTTTACGTCCTTTTTACAGCGTCAGGAAAAGATTCCTGGAACGCCGACTTGATCCGACCTGCATCGGATCTAACGCACCGAGTTCTTTCATTTATTTTTACCCCAACCCTCAAACGGCCGACGTCCATGATCCCTGGATCAATTCTGAAATCCTACCCTGAAAGAGTAATTATTATGCACAGTATGACTCATAACATGTCAAACGTCCCTTTAAGTAAATTACCTCCACAGGAATCAAACCATCGCCGTCTGCAGCAGCAGCAGCAAAGCCCGACCCAGAGAAGCACAGCGAGGCGCAGCGAGGCCAACGCCGGAGTTATTGATCACTCCTCACGAAACCTTTGAGCTTTTCTTGGCTTCTAAGGCAACAACACTGAAAATGAGAATTCAAAAGGTTTCAGGAAGAAGACGCGTCGCGATAAAAGGCCTTAGACGACGGCGATGTGCCCATCCCAAGGCGACACCTGTCCCAAAATGTTCAGCGTCCCATCGCTCTGCAGGAAGGGGGTGAGGAGCAGCGAGCGCCGCAGCGAGCGCCGCAGCTTGAAGCCGATCGGCAGCGATGACGCCGTTATCCCAGAGGTCGTCTGGAGGACGCCACGCTGCCCACAGAACACAATATCACCGGCGCTGACGGTTTCCTCCCGCCAGTCAGCGGACGCCTCCCTTTCCTGCCCGCTCTCCCTGTTTTTTTCTGGCCGTTAGGGGTAATTGGCATGCAAGTTCCAGCGAGGCAGTGAGGCGGGCCAGGTCCCGGGCCGGGGCACAAAGCACAAGGGCGCCGCTGTCCCCGCAACCGTAGTTTAAAGCCGTGACTCAGCAACGGGCCGGCGGCGTGGCCGCCACCGATGCACGGCGACCCCGAGTCTGCTGATACAGACTCCAGCTGATCCGATCCTCGCATTAACTTTAGCTGGAGGATGACGAGGAGGGGAGGAGGAAGGATTTAATGAAGTCTCCCACTGCGCCCACTGCGCCGCCCTGCGAACGACGCCGGCCAGCGACTGATCAGCGGACGCCATTTACAGAGGAGGCGCTTCAGAATTAAGGATATCAAAGACGGTGACACGGCGCAAGAATTTAACAACAGAAATCCCCCCATCGTTTTTAAATCTGAACCGACAGCAAACATCAAAGCCGAGTTATTCCTTGGATGTGATTCTGAAGCGGATATTTCATAGCTTGGCCCGGCTTCTCTCCGCCGTCCTTCTGAGAGCTGTCCCACTTTCAGCCCGGGCCTCCGGGTGGCATCCATCTTTCACAAGAGTGACGACGCCCCCAACCTCGCGCTGCCACTCTCATTTGTATCATCCATTGTCCCAGACCGGCGCAGCGAGCTCTGCAAGTCTGTCATCTCCAAAAGGCTCGATAACACTCGCCTGCGACGCCGAGGAGGGGGAGAAAACACCAAATAATACGGCAACAATTAGCGACACGGGAGAAGCCGGATGAGTCGCTGCCTTTTAGGACATTTAGGACAATTCTGCGTCTAACCCTGGAGTCATTTGGCTGACCTTCAGAAATCATTGGACTCGCCACGGAAAAGAGACGGCGAACGAAGAAAAACACGCCGGCAGTCTTCAGATGAAATCGTTTTACGTACCGGCGGGTACTCCAGAGCAAATACCACCAGTAGAGAACACGGAGAACGTCTCCATTAGGGGCCAGAGACTCCCTTCCTTCCCTGCCTGCACGCCCCCTCGTTTCCACCCGCGCACCGGGGGGGTTCTCGATGCTCGACGCGTCCCAGGCTGGAGTTCCGTCAGACGGGCAGCAGAGGACATTTGGGACGCGTCTGAAGTTTCTGTATGGCCACGCCTCCTCTGCAGGAAACTCCACACTGTAATTTACGGCTCCGGGTGCTAGCTTCACCTCAGCAGCTCAGACTTTCCCATTAGCGTTTACAGCTGAGTAATTAGCTTTAGCGGCAATGCTAATGAAGTCAGAGCAGCGTACTGTATGATTACCTGTGAAACGTAATCAATACAGTCAGAGTGAGGAGCAGATCCCCAGAACACCGGAGGCTCGTTTTCCGTTTTCAGCAGGCGCCGAGCACGACTCAAACCGCGGCGGCGCCCGGAATGCCCGGCCCTGATCCCGACTGAGGTCATGGGTTCGTGACGCATTTCCTTTGACGCGTGTCAAAGCGCTGCGACGGGGGGCGGGGCAAGAGAGCGCACGGAGCATGTCGCGTTCTTCTTGTTAAACCTGCGGTGCCCTCAGGTGACGAGACACCGTCGCCATGGTTACCGCCGGCTGACACCTCTGGCAATGGGAAACAGACTGACCACAGTGGAATATCTGAGGGGCATTGGCAGAGGCAGTAAAGTCCTCGGGGGGGGGGGGGGGGCATGAGGGGCGGCGCACGGAGAGCCGGTGAGGAAGTACAGAGCTTCATGGACAAACACGATGGCGGTGAAAAGGGGGGGGGGGGGGGGGGGGGCATGAGGGGCGGCGCCACGGCGAGCCGGTGAGGAAGTACAGAGCTTCATGGACAAACACGATGGCGGTGAAAAGGGGGGGGGGGGTGCACCGGCAGGACGCTCATTCCCAGCTGGAATACTGCGGAATGCTAATTAGGCCCGCGAGGGGAGGCGCCTCCGTCTTAAATGTCACATTGTCGTGATGAGAGCGGCGGCGGCGGCGGCGGCGGCGGCGGGTTGTTCGTGGGCCCGTCTGGCGGACGTTTCCCCTGCAGCCACTCTGGAGTGAACGCTCCCTCTTAGCGTTCCGCCGCCCCGTCTCTCCGCCCCTTCCGCCACGCCGTTCACTCCGTGATGAATGGCTTCATTTCAACTCGAGCTATTCTGTTTTTTTATTCCCCTTTTAGCCGAAAGAGATTACAATCCTTGCAGTTGTGCAGAAACAAGATTGATCTCGCTAAAACAACAGCGTGGAAGGGGGCAGAGGAGGAACTAATCTAGCGGCGGTTTGTAACGAGACGCGGCGCCTTTATGAGGGCGGGCCTCGCCATCAGAAGAATCTGCATCGGTGCTTAAGACCTGCTGTTCATGGAATGAGCCTAAACATAATGCCTTGTTTTTGTCCATTCCGGGCTTCGGTAGAAACAGGAAGAGGACATCCCAAGGACGTCTTCAAGTTGGACTTTGTTACCGCCTTGTTATCGTTATCCGAGGACTCGCCGCCCGCCAGCCGGAGCTTCGTCTCAATTTGTTGGGAGCAACTTCGACGAAATACTCGTCCCTTCCTGTTGTGCTACCGGGCCGAGGGCTCGGAAGCGTCCAACGATCGGACACGTTTGGGATCCGAGCAAAGCACAACGGGCACGCGGCCGTCTCCCGTGCAGGTCATGGAACTCTCTACCCGCCGTGGTCACGGTGGGAACGAAGCAGGAGGAAAAACACGTTTGTTTCTGTCCAACCGGCTCTGAGATCATTCTCCACTCTTATCTTTCCTCCGCCGGGGGGCAAAGAGCGTGGGAACCGCCTTCACGGCGTGGAGCGGGGGCGGAAGGCCGACCTCGACTTATCGACCAACGCCGCTAACGCACAGCTACGTGCCTGAAGTGCCGCCCGCCAAATCCACAGCGCTTTCAAAGAACTATTGATTGAAACGAACTCGTAAATGTATATTTCTCTATAACAGGGAAAAGAGACGCGTCAACAAAATGATGCTTTCTAGCTCGTAGCATTGTAGCCGAGAGACGACACCGTCACCGGATGCTGCCGTCGGGCGAATCACGCGTGCTAATTTTAGCTGCTAATCGGACGGTATCAGAGTTTGTTTGTCTGGAGTGGAAATGATCTCACGAGGACGGAAAGACAATCTTCGAGGGAAAGCTCTGAGGTTACGGAGAGCGGTTTGTTTCTGTGGACGTCGGAAGGATCCCAGCGGTACCTGGATGACACGGGGCCGAGGTTCAGACCAGGCCTCCCACGTGGTGCCGATTCGGCTCGACTCACCTCGAGCAAAGGGCGTGTGTATCCCAAATGTTTCTCTCTGAGGTGCCAACCAGCCTTTGGATCGGCGCCGGCGAGGCCCCTTTGTCTGAGCTGACACGGCTGATTTGAATATCAAAACACGAAGTAAACCGGTGATTAAAAGCCAATTACAGCTCGAGTCGATGAAAAGTCAATTACGTGTTTGAGGGGCTGTAAATGTTTGTTTTTTTGCCGGGTTAATGGCAGGGTGGGGGGGGGGGGTGGAGAGCAAATGCAAGAAAGAAAAGACGGGCTGCAAAGAATAACTGCAGGAGGAGAAACGGAAGCGAGGGAACGAGAGCAAACACCGGCGGGGCTGGACGGATAAAGGCGGGAACTCTTCCATCCCCATCGGCCCGTAGTCAGGAATCATGAATGCAATTAAAGGTCAAGCCCCCAGGGAGGGCGAGTGGGAATGTTTTCTGACAAAAGCTTAAAAAATGAAGCCCCCCCCCCCCCCCCCGGGTTCCCTCTAAGGTCCCAGAGCCGTTCGCTTGGCCAAGCTTCAGCCGACTGATCCGGAGTTATTTATACACCGCTGGAGAGAAGAGGAAGGCATTGGGAAGAGGGTGGGATTATTTCGGGTTTTTGATCATCCGCATGACGCCTATAAGCGTTGCTGTTTGCCATGAAGGTTGCTGCCCCCCCCCCCCCAAAAGGGTCCGTAACAGGCAACACTAAATACCTAAGAGGGGCGCTAGCGCCGCTTAACCCCGCTTTAGAGGAAAGCCTCAAAATGCACAACGCTCGAGTTGACGGGGTGAGGCCAGAGGGTTGCCAAACCGGGGCAGATCCGGGCCGACTGGATCCGAGTCGGAACTCGTCTGTCTTTTCCTGCTTTTATGGAGTGAAATAAACAAAATAAAAAGCCACATAAATAATGTAGAGCGCTTCGGGCCGTTCTTGAAGTGCAGCGTTTCTCCACGACCTGGCAATCAACCGCTCGGCAATTTGCTGCGTCGCTCTAACCGCCTCGCTCTAACCGCCTCGCTCTAATTCACCCGAGTCAATACCGACCCGCTTGGGCAGGCGGCCAAACAGAAACGCCTTTCGCTCTCAAGGAACGCACGTACGCAACTGGAATCCACCAAACAAGGCGGGACTTGATGGCGCCATCGACGGCGCCAGGGCGAACCCGGCTTGTTCGCCGTTACGTCCAAGAACAAGATTAGGCCCATCCCGGCCTCGCCCACGCCGAGGAGGTTACAGAGGGAGAACCACGCCCATCGATTCGGGACTTCGCTTGGGAATGATCCGAGCGGGGATTAACCAATCGGCTCACAATCAATCAGGTCCTGGAAGGTGGAGCGGGATTAGCGACGAGTCGGGAACCGCCGGCTCGCGACTCGAGGCGGAACTTGTTTTGTTTTCCGTGCTCGACAGCAAACTGAAGACGGGCTTAACGGTAATGGCGTGGGCCGACGCCCCCTGCAGACGGCGGTCCAGATCCTGCCAACGGAGAAAGGCATCCCTTTCCTCTGCTGACTACTGCCGTTCTGAGTGTTTTATTATTGCAATCCTTTGACATTTAAACCTTTAATAAAAACGGGCAGCTAGCGGACAGTAAGTGCATCTCAGACGGCGTCCCATAAATTTGTTTCCCGGCGTGGCGAGAGTTTAATGCGGCCGACGGAAGCCGGAGCTTTTACCGCCTCATTGAAAATCCTCCAGCGTCAGGGAGAGATATAAAAGCGCCGGCGTCAAGGACACGCTAATAATTAAAAACCACGATACACAAAGTCATTAGGTTCTTTAAACAGTGCTAAAGTCAGGCATAAATCGTATTTCCTAGTGAAGCTCAGGTAAACGATCCTTTCATTGGTTCGGATTCAGGACGTCAGCGACGCTAGAGAGTTAGCATCGGCGCTCGCCGCTACCGCTAGCTCAACACACGGCGGTGCAGCAGTGTCTGGCCACGCCCTGAAGCGGTCCGCGACGGCCCTCGTCATCCTTGAGATTAGCCACCGCCGGCGCTAAAGGCTAATTTAATCCTCCACTCGCAGGGGAATAAACACAGCGATGAAGTCGCTAATGAGCCGAGCATCAAACACCGGTGGAAATGTGACATTTTGTCTCATTCATTGGAGTTCATAAAGATGAAGAGAAACAATTCCAGCCATTATGCAAAATAATTCCCGTTAGCTCGAATAATAGCAATCAGATTTACGTACTGGCGGTGACAGACTTATCTCGGCGCCTTTGAAACTCCCGCACAACAAAAACTCTCGATGATTAGTTGTGTAATCACCAGCTACTTTTTTTAATCAATTAATTGTTCCTGTCCTTCGCCGAGCAAAGGCGTTTGTTTGGGCGTCTTAAATGTGATTTGTTGTTTTTTCTCTGTCATTTCTGATTAACCGTATTTGAGCTTCAAGCGTTTCCTTCTAAAGCGTGAACTCGGGATGTCCGGACGTGATTTGTGTTGCATTTTACAGACCGGGACGTTTAATCGCAGTCTTTGTGGCGTCCATTAGAGGGTTTGGGTTTATTTGAACGCCTTCAAACGGGGATAATAATCTGAATACGATGCGTTTCTCCGGTGTTTTATTTTCATTTTAATATTGGACTCAGGGCCAATCTGAATCCAACGCTTTTCATTAGTTTGAACCCGGTTTGGTGGAATCTCCGGCAGCTCTGGGATGGATCAAATTTGGGCAGGAGGGCAGGAGCTGGACTCCATCCGTGGGTTTTGTCCAGCGGTAAGCGTGGTAAAGAGCCGCGGCGTTTTGCAGCAAAGTGCTGAGACTGTGGCCAGAAGGAAACATTCTCATCGCCTGCTGGGCCGAACCGCAGAACCGTAGAACCGTAGAACCGTAGAACCCCTGCATGACATCCATAAATTATGCTGCAAGCAGAGCGGCTTCACTTCCAGCGGAGGAGCTCCAGCGTGCTTCAGCCTATTACCATTTGAAAGAGGAGTGCAACAGCAGGGTGGGGGGCAGATGGACCGGCGTGCAGAGATAGGGGGGGGGGGGGGGGGGTGATGACTTGTTGAACTTGGCGCACGGATGCGCTTCATTCGGGAACAGAGAAGCAGAACCGAGCCGCCTCCCCGGGTTTTTTACCGACTCCAACCGAACAGTAACGTGAGCCAAGCGGCAATAAAGTTTGGGCTTTTAAATATTCGCTTATTGTTGCCGGTTTCCACACAAACTCTGGAAACGAAGCGACGACTCGTTGAGGAGACGCGACGCAGGAATGTTGAACTGATAAAGGATCTGGAAAATTTAAAATGAAACATTACCTGTAGTTACAGTGCCGGTTTGGAAAGTTTAATTTAAAACAAATACATGCAAAAACGACAAAAAAATCAATCCTAAAAATGTCACATTGAACATTTTAATTTGAAATGTTTTTTAATTTGAGGGTGTGAAAGGTAGCAGACGATGATCTTCATAGCCACACGATGCTGCTGCTGTTTGGGGCGGTGTGAGCAACGCGTTCTCTTTTTTTACACAAAATGACTCCAATAATCAATTCTGCCGATGAAATAACTTTTTTTTTTTGCACTCTGGGAATGAGGAAACTAAACCGTGCCCTCCCTTTGTTGCTTCCTCACGAGCCGGTTCGTTTGCACCCCGGGGCGGGCAGGTAGGTTCCGACACCGGTTCCCACCTGCTGAGACGCCGTCGCTGCCCGCCCTGCCAGCAGCCCCCCCTCCCCGCCCCCGTTTTAGCACCGTCCCACGCCTACCGGGACGCGACCGGAGTCGCAGACACTAAATCGCACGCCCACAAGCCTGTAAATTTAGCTCAGCTATTTTTCACGGAACGGTAGCGTGATGACAGGTGGTCGTTCTGCGGCGCGGAACGCTTCCCAAAGTCTTCCCGGGGACCACTTTGCGTCGATAGCCGCTAAGCTAACACTTGGCAGCTCCTATTCAACGCCAAAAATAAAGCCGCTGCTTCCTCGGACTGACAGAAAAGCATTTCCCGCAACACGAGTCACCCTCGCCTTTACAGCGACCGATCGCAGGACGGTCCGAACGACACGGAAACAATGACGGATCAATCAAGCAATCAATCAACCAGCGCAGCTTCAAAACAACAAGCTCGCTTTCACAGGGCGCTGCTTTGCGAGAACCGGTTTTTGACTGGAGGCCCGAAGGCGTGCCTCCAACGTGTTATTGCAGGACCGGGTTTCTGGCCCAGGTAGAGGAAGGTAAAGAACTCCTGAGCAGGAAGGAGGAGCGTCGACGGCCCGACCCGAACAATCCGGTTATCGACCGGGCGATGGATCGACACCGCCCTCGGCAAAAGCACACTTGAGAAGGCATCGTGATAGATCTCGAGTTCCCTCAGATCCAGAGAGAGTCAAATCGCCATGGTAACAGAGTGGCTGTGGGCAGGGTTGACTGTTTAAAATACTTTTTGCAGACCCTCCGGTTGCACGTCGGTACCTTTCTCCAGATTACCCTCCTCCCTCTTTCATCCGCCCCGCCTTCCCCCGGCGGAGAGCGCCAATCATCACGGCAGATAAAGGCGAGGAGATTGTCAGTAATGACGGGTCCACCAGCGCCGAACCTTCCCAGAGATGCTTGTTTCAGCAGTAATTACAAGGGGGGGCCCGGGGGGGGGCTCCGTGACTGGCTCGAAGAAGCTTAGCAACACGTTTTGCTCGTGATGCCATGTCAAATCTTTTACAGGAGAGTAACAAAAAACAAGCAGGACTTAAAAGTGGAACTAAATGCGTGAGGCAGAGGCAGGATGCTGAGTGAGGGGGGCTGGGGGGGCTGGGGGGGCTCTACAGGCCATGAATAGGGATGAGACGGGATCATTGGTGCTCAGTGTTCTCCAGTCACTGCACTGTCGGAGAAGACGGAGAGCGCCGCGATAAGAGAGGCGAAAATAAATACGAGAGGGAAGAGCAAATAACGGGGGCGGAGGAACCGGGAGAGGAACCGGGAGAGGAACCGGGAGAGGAACCGGGAGAGGAACCGGGAGAGGAACCGGGAGAGGAACCGGGAGAGGAACCGGGAAAGGAACCGGGAGAGGAACCGGGAGAGGAACCGGGAGAGGAACCGGGAAAGGAACCGGGAGAGGGTGGGATCGAAAATAACCGGGAAGAAAGAAGTGATCGGTGCGAGTCAGAGCTTCTGAGCTTCGTTAATCGATCACTGAAACTAGTTTATCATAAAAGGTGCATCTTTAGGAATACCGAGGAACTTTCCAGGGAAATATTTGGCTCCAGCCGCACTAATTACTGTGAAACATTTATTATTGATCCGTTATTTGTCTAACATCACAAAACTAAACTGCAGATTCAACACGGCACGTCCCGGGTTCCCCGGCGCCGCCGGCGGCGCAGAGCGCGGACGGGACAAATGTTTCCGGAAACATTGGAGCCAGGGAAACGGACTCCGACCTCGGCCCGGAGCCGTTTGTCACTGCAGCCGGAGCGTCTGAGCAAACGGCCTCGGGGAAATAACGGCGGGACAAACCTCGCATCGATTCCTCCACGGCGGCGGGCATCAATTTGAGCATCTTAACTCGTCAGCGGGCAGCGCCGCAGTAAACACGCCATTAAACGCAACCCAAGCACATTAGCGTTCCAGCGCGCCGCACGCCATTAGCCGTCTAGATGGCGTACGCTGGAAAATTAGCAAAGCAACATCCCCGAACGCTACCGGAGGACTTTGTGAACATCAATCATAAGAAACAAACCGCTTCCTGTTTAGCAGTCATCACAGCATTAGCATCCGAAATATGCATAAAGCCTGCGTCTCGACCCCCCCCCCCCAGCCCAGGGTCGTGTTGGCGTCCAACGGCGTGAACAAGATGTGCAACGCTTCCGTTTCACTCGCAGCCATCCTGTGTTACGTCAACCATCGGCGACCTCCAGAGACGCCCACTTTCCAATCAACGGCGCCTTTCACTGGAGAGTTCACCTCAGGAGCGATGCGTGGGGGGGGGGGGGGGGCAGGTGAACCCTTTGCCGTTTTTTTTCTCACACATCCTCAACTTCCCGTATCCCTATATACTTTGAAGTGTGGCCAGCAAAGGGCTTTGAAAAAGCCTGCAATCTCCCCGCCATGACCAGGCAGCGGATTAGCCGAGCCCGGCAGGACGGAGAGGAAGAGGGGCGGAGGGTGGAGGGTGGAGAGGAAGAGGGGCGGAGGGTGGAGAGGAAGAGGGGTGGAGGGCGGAGAGGAAGAGGAGGGCCGTGAACGTGGACGCCGCCGATTAAAGACCTCCGGCTCCTTTTTCACCAGTTCCCAAGAAACCAATTTACTGCCAGAACCAGGGGGGGGGGGGGGTAATTCTCCTGACTGCCACCTTCCTGTTTCAGCCCAAAGTGAATGTGTCACTCACAGGATGCGCCTTACGGAGGCGGCGCTCATTTCCAGGATTCCGGAGCCACGGAAGCGCGTCGGCTAAATTGTTGAAACAGAAACTTTGACTCCAAAGCAGCACCCGAGTGATCCCAGGGAGGGGGTCAGCTTGGGGGTCACCTTGGGGAGTCACCTTTCCCAGGTGAGCCAAAGGTCCAGTACCTGTATTCAGGTATCCGGGCGCTGGACCGATGACCACGTGGTCGCCGCCGTGCGCCGTCTGAAGGCGTCAGCGCTACGACCAGGGGAACGATCTGTTGCTAAGCAACCAGAGAGGAATCAATAACATGTTTACAGATCGACGATCGATCATCACAATCTGAACGTGGCCGACTGAAATAAACAAATGGTCGTCGTGTACCGTTATCGATTAACCCTTGTGTTACCGAGGCGCCCCGTTTGAAGGGTTGTAATATCATATTGATCCGTTCCTCCGTTTGTTTGTAGGATTACGGAACAACTGCTGGATGGATCCTGATTAAATAAAACTGAAGACGGATCGTTCTGAGAGCGATCCGGATTCCCGTCTGGATACAGAAACATCTGGATTTTCCCATTTACTTATAAAATCTGCATTCAATTCACGTCCCAAAGATCCGAGTCATGAAACGCGTCTTCTGGTTCTGATCCAGAATGAGGTCAGGAACAAACAACACATTTTAACATTAAACCCATTCACGGATTCAGGAATCAGTTAATAAAGCTACGCTAAACCTCACTTCCTGTTTGATGATGAATGCAGGAAGTCCCCCAGCAGCACCCGTCATTGAACACAGTTTCACCGGAGCGCCCCTGAACACAACACGACAGGCCTCGATTTAGCATCATTTCCTTTAAACTCATCTGTAATGGCGTCTTCTGTTTCATCCGTGACTGAGAGGACTTCGCCCTCCATCCCTTTGTTGTTCACAGAGTCTCGTGTGGAAATGGAGGATCGGCGTGGGCGTGCGAGGAGGAGCCAGGCGACTCGAGCGGTCTTAATAAAGCCTCCTCCATCCACCCCAGAGATCTCCTCACCCCAATTACACGCCTGACACCTCCACCCTCCTCCATCCCACAGCCCCAGCGCCGCTTCCACCGGGTCTCGGGCTCCGAGCCCCAGAGGCCGGCGGAAGCGGCGTCAGGCTGCAGGCGGCGCTTGGTCGGCGTTCTGCTTCTCCTTTCTCAACGGTGAAAGATCGCTCCTGTGTTTTCACTCGGCAACACTTAATCTGGATAATCCCTGCGGACTTTAGCTTCTTTGCATCAAACAGCCGTGACGTGAAAGCGGCGCCGGTCCCAGGAGGAGCCGCTCACCTGCAGAGACTCGTCTGGGCCGTCGCTCCGAGCGTGTTCAGGCCGCCGAACGGCGAAGCGCGAGAATACGAGACAATCAATCAACCGGGCTGGCAGAATAATAATCCGGACTGGAACACGCCAAAGTCAGCAGCGTCAGCCAACGCTCAGAATTAACCCTAGCCCAACCGGAGGTACAATCCAAGGTTCTACCTGAACCGGGCTGAACCGGGCCGAGCTAAAGACAGGCGCGGGACAACACGACACCGTCCCGTTCCCGTCGTCACTCGCTCTTCAGACACGCCTGCTGCTTTTACCGTCGAGTTTTACTTCCAAGGTCGCAGCAGGCGTGCGTCTGTCCAGCCATCTGCTTCCGTCCGTCCCGAGAGGCGTCCCGAGAGGCGTCCCGAGAGGCGTCCCGTCACCGGCGCTCCGCGGAAGCGTCCTCTACTGTCGGATCGGCGCTCACCAGGGAAACACCCGACCAGACAACGGCGTCGCAGACGTTCTGCGGGTTCCTTCCTCACCACAGAGCGGAAACAGCGCCCAGGCGTGTGCGTGTGTGCGTGCATTACAGCAGCAGATAGGAACTAGCTAATCATATATGCAATATACTCAAGCAGAGGCGTCGAATAGAACTCAATTATTTGACGCCATCGAGACTCTGGGATGATGAGAAGAAGCAGATCGCTCCGGAATCATCAGAAATCGAGTCTCGCCGGGGGGGGGGGGGGAGCATGAATAATCACAACTGATCCATCTGTCAGGCAATAGGTGCAACCAGGTGGTGCATGACACCCGGGCCCCCGGGCGTTTAGAGGCATTAATGAAGCGCCGGGTAATTAACAGAGCGCCGCGTTTTCACAATTAAACTCAGCGAGTTTCATAAAAGAGCTACAAAATAATCTAAAGAAGAAAATCAGAGAAGTGGGCGACACCCAGGAGCTGCACCGCCACACGGCGCCGGCCAACTGCCACATCCGGATCAATGTAAACACGCCTCCGCGGATCAGGACTCAATCCGGGCGGCGGCCGGACGGTACCTCGGTCTGCAGAGCGGGATCCACAACAGGCGAATGAAACGGGTCGCAGCCGCCAGAGGATCTGTGGAAGAAAAGCATCGTCATCGTCACACACGACGGCGACGAAGACGACGCAACCCGCACCTCATCCAGAACGGCCACGGCGCCGGTTCGAGCTGCATCCCAAACGGCTCCTGGGAAAGTGCTTTTCCATGGAAGACGCACGGCAGCCAAAGCGTTGAAAACCATTTCGACAAATCCCCGACCAGACCGGAAAGATCCTCAAAGGAGCCGAATCCGACGATCCCAGGAAAACATCTCCACCTCGCCGGCGCTCAAACCGAAAGTAAACGAGCCGAGCCCTCAACATATAGCAAATTAATTTCATTCCCAACTCCACGCAGTCAGCTGATCGCTTTTTTATGCTTAATCCTCAGACGAAAAGCAATCCGGGGTTCGTCTCACGCATCATCACAGCCGGATGCAGATTGTGTGAGACATCCCGAGCTTCCCGTAGCGCCTTGGAGTCTCTTCATTTTCCATTGTTCTGCAAAACACGCGTTAGCAAACCGTCTGTGCAGCTTCTCCCGGCGCCGGCCGGCCCATAATAAGCCATTAGGATGTCATGGCTCTGAAAGGCACCTGGATCCTGACCTGCACACAGTCTGATTCGAACAAACGGTGGTGATGGAGGGGGGGGGGGGGCCCTGGAGGACGTGCAGAGGCAGCATCCTCCGGATTAGTGGGCACACCAGCTGGCAGCCACATGGCGACGACGGTTCATTTGAGGTTAAGGAGAAGCCGACTTATTCTTCTCCTTCAAGCCCTCGAGTTCTTTCTGTTTTCACAAAAAGCAAAGCAAAGAAAAACCCACGAGCTCCGGATGGAAAGCACGACCGCCGTGGCGTTGGGCATGTGGTCGGCGTGAAAACGCCGCTGATGAAGGGGCCGCGCTCATCGTCCGGAGGAACCCATCGGCTCCAGAAGTCACGCCGCTCCGTGGGAAAAGCACGAAAAGAAACAGGAACGCAGATAAGAGCTCGTGGAAAACGGATTCCAGTAGAGGCACAACGGGGATTCAAGGTCCCGATTCAGAAGGCAGAGCGTCTCCACGCGTCCCGGTGACACCGAGAAGCGCCTCGGCCCGTCAGGAAGGACGAGGAAAAACGTTCTGGAAAAAGCCAAACTACAAAGTCACGTTGGGGGGGGGGGGGTTAGAGTGTCATGATAACCCGTTTGGATCCCTCAACCGAATCCTGATGGTCCTGCCTGGGCTCGGGCTCAACTCCTGACGAAATGCACAAACATCCTTCTGAGTGAAGAACTGCACAACCACGACTTGGAACCACAACTGAGGCGCTAATCGAGTCAACGGCCGGCCTCAGAACCGCCGGATCAGATGTGTGTTCTGCTTGTTTGCCTCCTCCAGCTAGCTCCTAGCATACGGACCCTACAGGGCAGCTAACGGAGGCATCGCTCTATCGATTCCGTAAACGGGGGGGGGGGGGAACCGGGTCAGCTCCCGTTAGCAGCGCAGGGAAACTCCATACGTTCCGAGGAACGCAGGGAACGGCTGATTATCGGTGTGCGCTTGTTGACGCTCGTTCGTTTGAGTGAAACTCTGACTAGAAGATGAACGGCGTCAAAAAACCCCCCCTGCATGCGAGAACGAGGACAACTAATCAATCCCAAAAAGAGTCAACGTCACCCTTCTTCATAATCCCAGCACAAACGTCAAACGGCGCTGAGCTCTGGAATGTCAGGCTTCGCTGCTTTTCTTTCGTCGCTGAGGTCTCCGGGTGTTGGTGTGCAGGAACCCGAGCGGCTGCGTAACCGAATCAATGGTGGAAATAACCGCCCTAAATCCCCGGTCTCCTTATGGCGGCCGTTTGCTTTATCCAACTGAGCCCGCTCTAGGAAGATTTACTTCCTCATCATCCCAGATCGGAACTCCGGGGTGTCTCGTTTGGCCTCAGGATCGGCATTAGGAGCTTTTGTTTGGGGGGGGGGCGTGCAGATACACCGGTCAGCCACTTAAAAGAAGCCTCCGTCTTATTGCTTCTCCATCATCTCTAGGAAGCTTTAATCAAACCGACCGGGATTATTGCTTCGCCGCTCCGGGTTATCGCGTGGGCTTCAGCTGGAGAACGGCAGCGGTTTTTGTGGAAAGCATTTAATAAACATCCGTCTATAAGCAAAACTAAACAACCAATCAGGCCTCGTCTTTCTCTTAAGGAGGATATCTTGCATCAATATCTAAATGTACAGCACTAAAGGTGAGCCGATACGGCTCAGACCAATGCGATTACCTTCAGCCAGGACAATTTGTGCTCCTTCAAGCTGAAACAAACTTCAGAAATCGCCGTCACCCTAAAAGGGAACATTAAGGTTGGCGGGTTCTCGGTTCGAGTCTCATTCGTGATCCGCAATGAACAATCCCGTCACCCATTAGGACAGCCGTCCTCCAGAAGTCCACGAGTGTGGGACACGAATATAATGCGTCCGTCAGGCATTCGGGAAAAGACAAACCGGCAAGTGAGCGAGTTTCAGTCCCATTTTACGGGAGCATCAAAATGAATAGCTGAAAAACGACAGAACTCAAAAACAAGCTACTTTGACTCCTCCCTGATTGGTTGCATGTCTCGAGCAACGATCAATAATCCGCTGCCAGACAGCGACTCAAAGACTAGCACCGGTGTAAAGCAGACGAACGGAAGTAGAAAGTCACGGAAATCGGAGACTTGTTGCATTACTTTTGCCGTTTCTCTCTACGTTCGCGTGTTCGGCTTTGTCAAACGTCGCGTTTCTTGATTCCGAAATCCTCACAAATTAGCGCGAGACGTCGTTGTCCCACGTTCAAAACAAAAAAATTAGCACGAGGCGTCGTCGTCCCACGTTCAAAACAAAAAAATTAGCGCGAGACGTCGTTGTCCCACGTTCAAAACAAAAAAATTAGCGCGAGACGTCGTTGTCCCACGTTCAAAACAAAAAAATTAGCGCGAGACGTCGTTGTCCCACGCTCAAAACAAAAAAATTAGCGCGAGACGTCGTTGTCCCACGTTCAAAACAAAAAAATTAGCGCGAGACGCCGTTGTCCCACGCTCAAAACAAAAAAATTAGCGCGAGACGTCGTTGTCCCACGCTCAAAACAAAAAAATTAGCGCAAGACGGCGTTGTCCCACGTTCAAAACAAGAAGAAAGCCGACACGCGTCTGGATTTAGCTCGGAAGCCCGGCTGCTACAGCTGTCAATAGCCGCCACGGTAGTGCCTTTTTGACCGGCGGCGGCGGCGCCGGGGAGCGTGGCCTCTTCTGTCTTCCATCAAGCGTCAACAACCTTGAGATCATCTGGCGAACAGACCGGCGTCCTGCCCGTCCCCCGCCCGGCTGTCTATTAAAGGAAAACATCTGGTCCGGTGTCTCGTTTCAGGGAAACACCCGCCGAGGTTCGCCAGAGTCCGCCGTGTTGTGACATTCCACGCGGCCGCGCGGCGTAGGGGGTACGTGGCTCCACCCCTCGGCGCCCATGGTAGAGAATCAATCAGTATTCGGGTCTCCTCTTTAACAACTGACCCCCGACCCCGTCAGGGCTCGCCTCGGAGAGATTCGTCTACGCCGCCGCTTCACATCCGATGCTAACAAAGTCCTCCTGTTGAGGAGGAGCTGCCGCCTGACCCCGCCCACATCTGACACAACAAATCCAGTTTGAGGAGTTCAGGGCGGCCCGACCTGCGTCCGACCTCGTCTCCGGACACCGCAGCAATCTCCAGCCGAGCCTTCCGCCCCCTCCTGGAGAAACGCCGGCGGCACGGGATTTTACATTCACACGGTATCTTTTTTATTCACTCGTATTTCACTTCAAGCCGGCGACATCCGAACAGTCGGGAAGCCTCGTCTCTGTCATGGGAAGTGTACGGGGGGGGGGAAATTAGCATCGCATAATTACACTGGGGAAGGATCCAGCCGTAATTTGCCATCGTGCGCTCCCCGCACCGACAGTCGGTCCACAATACCGGAGATAAATGTCGAAATCCGGGCTGTTAGCTTAGCTGATGGCGCCTTCGGTATGCTAATAACCACGGTCCTGCACAGTCAATCCGATGAGCCCCCCCCAATAGCTCGTCACCAGCCCCCATTTATTCCACATTATCAGATGGAATAAACAATGACCACAACACAATCTCTGATTTAAGAGGGTCCACAATCCTAATACGGAAATCATCCATAATCTAAGATGAGACAAATCAATATTCATTGATTCATGCAATGATCTGCTGAAACTGATGTGTGGCAGACGGCTGGCCGAGGCTCGCATCGTCCTCCTGCCGCCGTTCCGTCCAATCCCCCCGGCTGGAAGATGAATAACTGATAGTTTGGTGTATTATTTTGCTTTGGTCCAGACTCGGTCCAGACCCGGTCCAGACTCGGTTCAGACCCGGTCCAGACCCGATCAGAAACACAGAACGAAGCTCAGGTTGAGGATCCTGCACATCGGTGCCGCTCTCAAGAAACAGAAGAGGAGGAATCCATTATTTTATCCTGACTATGAACAGGAATTTAAATCTCACACACACACACACACACACACACACACACACACACGCTGTGGAGGAGGGGGGGGGTGTTTTACACACCCTGGACCGCTGCCTGGTTCTGGATTCGTATGACACTGACTGAACCCCCCTAATGAACTCCAGTGCCCCCCCCCCCCCCCACAGTTTAAAAATAGCCCTGATTGGATGGAAACGATCCCAGACTTCTGAGAAACAGGAAAGCGACCGATGTAAGCAGACGTATCCTCCATCGCGGTCGCTGCACACGTAGCAACCGCTAAAACCACAGCGTGGACGCCGGAGATTAGACCGACACGCACGCAACAGACCCGACTCGTGCACGCAACAGACCCGACACGCACGCAACAGACCCGACTCGTGCACGCAACAGACCCCGACTCGCGCACGCAACAGACCCCGACTCGTGCACGCAACAGACCCCGACTCGTGCACGCAACAGACCCGACTCGTGCACGCAACAGACCCCGACTCGTGCACGCAACAGACCCCGACACGCACGCAACAGACCCGACTCGTGCACGCAACAGACCCGACTCGTGCACGCAACAGACCCCGACTCGTGCACGCAACAGACCCCGACACGCACGCAACAGACCCGACTCGTGCACGCAACAGACCCGACTCGTGCACGCAACAGACCCCGACTCGTGCACGCAACAGACCCGACTCGTGCACGCAACAGACCCCGACTCGTGCACGCAACAGACCCCGACACGCACGCAACAGACCCGACTCGTGCACGCAACAGACCCGACTCGTGCACGCAACAGACCCCGACTCGTGCACGCAACAGACCCCGACTCGTGCACGCAGGAGCGGAAGCTTAAAGGAAGCACGCCATGTTCTCATTTTAACCCTTTCCAGACCGAGGCATGGACACGATCCCGTCTGGAGGGAAAACGTTTTTGAATGAACCTATCGATGAACCCACCCACCTCTGATCAGGGGGGTCCGTGCACGCCGTGCATTCACAGTCTGCACAGGGTGGGCGGGCTTTCAGGGAAGCGGCCCGTCTATTTTTGGAAAGTTCTGGAAATCAGATGCAGTTGTGCCCCCCCAGCGAGAGGAGAGCCCGTCTCCCAACGAGTGATTAAAAACAGAACACCTTAATACCCGTCACCTTGTGGGCGCCTGGCGAGGAATGGGGGGGGGGGGTTACCGCGGCAGCACTGGATAGAAAGGGCCGGCCTTATCTTAGGTTTTTAATTTCCTGCTTCATTTCACGTTTCATGACCATAAAAAATTCTCATTTGGAAAAACTGCAAAAGCAACACTGAGACACGATGACCATAACCGGGAATGAGCTCTGCAGCGCGTGAGCAGCGAACCCAGGCCAGCCTGCAGCCCCGGTCCTTCAGCCAAGACGAGACGAGTCCCACGATTACTGCGAAAACCAAAAAGGGAAGCCACAAAAATAAAAAGCAACCATGAAGCCCCCCCCCCCTCCCCCCCGGAGCTGGAGGATGAAGAATGAGGGCGGTTACCATGGCGGCGGATACTTCAGACCACGAAAGCTGCTTTATTTTGTGGAAGAACCTTTAGAGCAACCAACACGGCTAAACGACTTCAGAGACGCGTGCACAAAGGAGTGCTCACCTGTGGAGGCCTCGCTCGCCCGTCTCCGCCTCGCTCGCCTGTCTCCGCCTCGCTCACCTGAGGAGGCCTCGCCCACCCGTCTCCGCCTCGCTCACCCGTCTCCGCCTCGCTCACCCGTCTCCGCCTCGCTCACCTGTCTCCGCCTCGCCCTCCGTAAAAGACAACTCAAATCTATCATCCACTCAACGGGGAGAGACGCGTTCCTCTGCAGGATCGGTGGTTTGAGACGTCCCGGTGGAATCACAGACACGATTAAATCATGATTTCTGCAAGTCTTACGTCCTCCAGTTCTGACCGTGTTTGGGCAGAGATAAATAGCATCCTGCTCGTACGTAAAGGACGCATCACTTAATGGGAACGCGTCCCCGTCTCTCAGAGACAAACGATTACCTGCATTAAGGTGACATGAACACATTTCCTTATCTTTAAAGTGCACAAAGCAGGAGCTTAAAGCTCGCAGCAGAATCCTAAATCAACCCTAAATTAAGGAAACCGGCTGGCAGAGAAGTTCGTCCAGCTTTTCAACAACCGAAACACAATTGTTCCAAAAACAGACACGCCTGATCGGATCCTCAAACGTCGCCGGCGTCCGGCTCGACCGTCTCGTCTCCATCGCTGGCGTGATTCCTATCCTGCTGCTTTATTGATACGCGATAGCTTCAACAGGAGGCGGCGCGTCGGAGATTATTTCTTCTACTCAGAGGACGAATGTCTGCCGTGGCCTCAGAGTCTTTTTAATAGAGAGAGCTGGGCGAGAGCGCCGGCTGTCCGGTCGGCCTTTCTGGGGAAATAACCGCCGGCACCAAGATGGATGGTTGCGTTTCCTGCAGCGGCAACGGCCGTTGGGTCGCAGGAAATAGGACGTTAAATGGAAGACGCGGCGACCAGGGAGAGAAAATAGCTCCGCTAACAGCAGCAAGAACCTCAGATACAAAATCTACGGTAAAGGACGTTAGGGCGTCGCCCACGCCGCTCTCTGGGCAGCGACGCCCAGAGAGCCCACAGCGACGAGCACTTAGCGGCGAAGCTAGCGACGTTCTTCAGATTCCCAGTGTGAGGAAAACCACGCTGGTGAGGAAGTCAATCCGCAGCTGTCGATCGGCGACGCCTCCCTCAAGGACGGAAGCCCGGTGTGGTCATTTGTCACGATCAAAATCAAATTACAAGGGAACAGGAATGTCAGTCGGTGGAGCAGGTGAGTGATTGCCAAGGCCGGCGATCACTCACCTGCCCCCCCCCCCAAAGATTCATGAAAACGTGCCGCTCCACCTGGATCAATCGCTGCTTAGCGAGAACGCCAACCATCACGTCGGGCGAGAGCGTTCATCGGTCTGGACTCCAACGTGCAGCAATGCATTCTGGCTGTTGTAGTAATACCTCAACGCTTTCTCTTCCTGCAGAAAAACACAATATTTCTGGCTGAGCAATCAATTACGTCATAAAGTTCATCAGGAGGA
>NC_090899.1:646808-738660 GCF_040956055.1 Brachionichthys hirsutus
CGAGACTCTTCTTACCTTCTTTGTTTCCGTCGCGCCTCCGAGTGTGAAAGAAAATGGCCTCCGTTGTCCTCGGCCCGGACGAAGACTTGGAAGAGAAGCGGAACCGCCAGTCCTTCTTCCAGCAGTTCGTAATCCCAGACGCGCAGCGCGGCGTGAAGGCGCGCGACGCGACCGACGCGAGACTGAGAACACAACAGTGGCAGGCGCTTAGGCCACGCCCCCCGCAGCCGGAGTCTGGCGGGCGTTCGGACCAATCAAGACGAGGCGGTGGGCGGGAGTTCTTCACGATTGGCTAATAATCCCCAGTGTTTTCCCCGCCCACCCGCTGTCTCGTTCTATGCTGAATGCCAGCACATGAGCGCCGCTGTACTCCCAACGAGCCAATCAGAGCGAAGAACGGGGGGATTTAAATGCCAATAGTTTGACATATGGGTGGAGCTAGCTTAAACTATTTAAGGTAACCATAGACGTCATAAAGGAAAGGTAGAGTGTGGAGGAGTTACACTTAGCATAGTTATATTCCAGATCTAGACGGTTTAAATTCACCACATTTGTGTGATTTAGGTCGTTATTGAGTGCAGAATTTAAATAATGGTTGGATTTTATGAAAAAAAAAACTCCTTAGTCTTGTCTGTTCGACGTGATTTGGTTTTGTGAAAACAGATAAAACAATTATTCTCTGAGAAGGTAATTTAGACTGCATTAATAATCACGTTTTAATCTATTTGTAGTAATAAAAACATTTTTTATTTCAGGATACAGGATGTGGCAACTAAATAATAAATATGTATATGTAAATACAGCTCAACGGGGGAGAGGCGGCTACACCCTGGACAAGCCGCCAGTTCATCGCACGGCCACACACACACACAATCATTCACACACACTCTCATTTTATTGCTTAAATGGAGGCAAGGGGTCTGATTATAAATATTATTTCAGCATAAATAAATCCTCATTATATTTTTATTGATAAATGGCTCGTTGTAATTTTCTTGTTAACAAGTTATTGATTCTCTCATGCCCACGTTGTTCAGTCTTTGGCCCACACACAACTACACACAACTACACACAACTACACACAGGTTTACTGCACAAAGAGGGAACTGATGCTTCCGCTCACGCAAACAGTCTGAACGGCACACGAAGAATAAAGTCAGGGACAAAGTGCACTAGCAGTGACCAATCAGCTGGCGGCAACGATCCCGAGCCGCTGAATGCTGGATGCCCATGGTCTCATTCAGCGCCGGCCTTCGTCTGCTCCCGAGCTAAAGGAAGACATTCAAAGCGGCTCCAGTCTCGACCGTTAGCGTTAGCCACTTTAGCAGGCCGATAAATAAGATCCTTTCAGGTCATGCTTGTTCATTCCATTCCTCTTCGACCTCAAGCCGCAGGAAAATGGAAGCGATCCTCGGATTGCTCCCGTTGTTTCTTTTGGCAGGGCGACGCTGCCTGTTGTGGCGAGGCCGTTTTGAAGGGAGGCTGAGGACGCGAGCTCAGAGAGCCGTGATTCGCGTGGTCGTGTTAAACATCTGGCTATCCTCAGCTCGCCACGACGCCCGGCCAGGAAAACTTGATACGGTGACAAGATCTTCTCGTTCTAATTGTATTAAATGCTCTTTACTCGCTTTGCAGCGACGGATCCATCCTGCTTGCCTGATCTCCTCTTGTGCAGCACACACAAAGCTGCATCGGCGGTTATTGGTGTGGGGAAACTTTTGCTTCACTTTCTCAGATGGAAGAGAAGATTTATAGCAGACTTACGTGCAGCTCCAGACCACGTAGCTACATTAGCTTAGCATGACAAGTGGAAAAAGGGGAAACAGATAGCCTTATATATACGTTTCATAAGAATATAGTCTAATTGGCTCTTTACCTGCCAACATGACTTGTGACTTTCACCTTACAAAGGGGGAGGGGCTCACTGCTCTTGCACGCTTATCTCACAAAACCACACATCCAGTAAAAGCAACAGAGGTGTGGAAAATGTCAACACAATAATTAGTGCGGAATGGTCAGCAACTCCGCGGGCTGTCTTTGCCATTCAACCTGTTGCTAACGCGTTTTGCATAAGCGCGTGTCCTGGAACGAGGACACTGGAACAGCGAACCTGCAAAGGTGCAAGCAGCCGACGGACAGGAAGCTAACGCAGGAATGAATGTCTGTTTGGAGGTTCACAGAACAACGAGACAAACGCAGGAGCTAACTAGCACTGCTAACTGCCTTTTTCAGTGTCCGTTCTGTTGGCAGTATTTTTCACGTTATAAAGTGATTTAATTTTTTTTTTTAAGCAAGGTGGGGCCGTAACTTGAAGTAAGATTATACTGGAATTGGACGATGATGAATTAGCATTGTTGCGCATTGCTAATGAATATGTCTGAGGTCAAAGTTGAGACTAAATCTTTATCTGCTAAATCATTGTTGGATTCGGTGTTTTGAGGTTAAACAGATCACTGCTGTAAAGATTGTTTCTAAACCTTATAAAACGTTTTCTGAATCAAATCCATGTAGTTTTATTCAAGATCAGAAATGCTTATATTGGTCGTGCGTAGCGTAGCGTAGCTAAGCATAGCATAGCATAGAAGTATAAACATGGATCCAGATGTCAATAAAGCAACAAATAACAATGAATATCTGGCGTGTTTTCTATTTCAGTGTTTGTACGATACTGTGCAAGTAGCTTACAAATAACTATTACACCATGAAAGTGTTCTGACCCAATCACTGGACAAGCTGGTACCTCTTGTACAATGCTAATAACATGCTAACGCACAAATACCAGTGACGTTAGCAAACACAGGATGTTCATGGCGTCCGCGAGCGGACATTTCGGAGGTGATTCTGCGACCTTCTGGGCTGACGATCACGCTGCAGCGCATCGACTGACGTCTGCGCCGAGGGGGGGCGCAATGAGCACAACGACGGAATTCAGGCAGCCCGCCGCGGAGCCTGCTGCATCCGCTGGAAGACTTGCATCACCTCAGAGCCAATTATGAGAAACACACACAAGCTGTGTGCTCCGTGTTTGGTCCCGCGGGTCTCTTTAAGGGAGCAAAAGCACTGAGTTCTGGAGGAGGAAGGGGGAGGCGCGGGGTTTGGAGCCGCCGTAATGATGGAAACGCTGCACCAGGCTTTGGCGTGGGCCTCTCACAGGACCACAAAGACACAGGAGAGAATCTGCTGCGTTCACGGGGATGGCCAGAGCGTCCTGTCAGGAAGCATTAGATATGTAAATGGCTGCTTTGTGCCACTGCCCTTGTTCTTTTTGCCTTCTGGCTCTTTTGAACGCGCGTCTGCGACGGAAGCGTGCATGCAGAGATCGTGTAGCATGCCTTTGTGCATGCCTTTGTTATGCTGCTACGGTGCAGTGGGGTCGAGTTCAGCGCTCGAAAGGAATTCAGGATACACCGCACGGATTATGGATTTTATATATATTTTGCAGTTACTAGAGGAATATTTCATAATAGCATCGTCTTTTATACCTGCTGGATATAAATATTGTTCAGTGGTTTTTGCCTTTGTCAGATGGTTCGGGTTTGGTAAATTTCAGTATTTGGTTTCGCCGGCAAATTCACACAGAAAGTACCGACATCTTTTTTTCTTTGTCAGGGATCTTTTCTGATATCAAAAAACGTGTTTTTATTGTGTACCAGTAACAGGTTTTAACCAAAAAGAGTCTTAATTTTCTTCTTTATCAAGGCGTTCTAGAATTAAATAAGAAATTCTTATTTTTTTTGGAAAATATTCCTTTTGTGACAACATATAAATACTATTCTGATTTGAGGAAGGCCTCATTTGTCCAATTTCCCCCGCCACCCCATGAATGCGCTTTTACACCGTATCATCACGGCTTCACTTCAAGTCAAATCTAATAAAGCGCAGAGCTATGAAACTTGACAGGCATAATTACAGCCGTTAACGTGAACGGATGACGCCTTTCGGTGATGACGTCACGCGCTGTTGAACAGCACTGACGTGACGGCAGAGCGAAGGAAAACCATCGAGGAAGCTCCTGATTTATTTCGTTTACAGCGGAACCATTCCTTTGGAAAGCAACCAATGGAATAAATATCTTCGAGACAGCTGCTCCGGTCGCTTCACCGCAGCGGCGCCCCACCCTTTGACACGAGGGCACCACGGAAGAAGACCGCTGACGCTGCTGCTTGAACCGACGTCGTCTGGCTGAAGGACACGCCGCCTGACTGCGAGGCCTCGCCGCTGAGCAATGTGGGCCAGAAAACATGAGCTCCTGCTGACACGTCAAAGCCGGCCCGTGGTCAAAGACGCCATTGTGTTCACGCTGGCCTGCGTGTTTGGTCTGCCTAGCAACAGGCTGCCTTTCGGCTCCGAGGAAAAGGTAAGTGAAAGTGCCCTCTGGAAAAACGCTAAATAAAAGATGGTAAATATTTCTGCGCGGTGCAAGAAAACAAGATAAAGTGTTCTCAGGGGCGGCGTTGCAGCGGAGAGAACAACGGGGGGGGGGGGGGGGGGGACGGTCGTAGGGCGCCCTACATGCGAGGAAAGGGTTTCGCCTTAAATTCAGACTCACAGGACGAAAAGACTGCAGAAGAGCTAAACTGTAATAAATGGCAGGAAGTGTATATCTGTGAGTACAATGAGAGTCTTTATGAGGACCATCGCAGTATTAATGGCTCCGATCAGGACAAGCGGACGGTGTCTCTGCTGTTTATGTGGCGTTACGTGACGCTTCGTCCTCCGGCGTCTCGTTAAATGCAGATCAAATCGGTGTTTAATCGGGTGAGCGTGCGCGACTCCCCGTGCTGACCATCCACACACAGACAGCACCATTACCCGGATGATTGGGCTTCAATGCCACCGAGAAGCCATGATTTTCCCACCGTGCTTCCGAGCTGGATATTTTTGATTCGACTTCCGGCTTTAGTAGCGACAGCCTCAAATTAAATTGAAGGCGTGGCTACCGTTTTCTCAGGTTGTTCTGATTTAAAGTCATGAGATGCTTCAAAAGAGGCAACATGCCCTCCATTTTAGATGGAGGACATGTTGTCCACCGTTAAACCCTTGAATTGATCGATGTTAATGACAGGCAGGATAGTCAGATCGGCAGACAAACCGCTTACGACCTCGCTGATCCTGACGTCACCTTCGAAACCTGCTGTTTCTGTCGAGAGACGGAGTCTGATTGGCTTAGACACTCAGTACTCGATCCAATCCTAGCTTTTCCTTTCACCGAGGTAGGGAAGAGTAAAATAAACTCCTTTCCCCCCCAACGAGGATCGATAAGAGAATCGATAACAAACCCAATCGTTAAACGGAATCAAAAATGAAATTGGAATTGTAGAAATCTTATGTCTTCTCAGCCGTACACATCGTGTAAACGAAAGTACACATTAGGGGTTGTATTCTCAGAAGTAAAAAGACTTTTGGAGATATCAGGTTTTGGAAAAGGAGGATTTGTACCTTCTTGAATTGGACCGTATTCTCTTTAACTCATGTTCACCTCAAAGTGCTTCATTAATTATGAGCTATATGTGCCGCCAGGTTACGCATAATGAAACACGATACGGTGCTCTTCACCGCGCGGCTCGGAGCGCGCATCTCCAGCCGGTAAATGTCGGAATACCAGCTTCACTCCGACCGCTTCAAGAAGCCAATACCAAGAAGGTCGAGGGTTGCAACCGCCGCGCCGCCATCACCCCGCAGGGAAAGACAGATGACACGCCCCGATCTGAACACAGACGATGAAACAAGGAGGCTTCCGAAGCGAAACTAGGAACACCAAAAAGGCCGAGACTCAACGGCTGGAGTGAAAGCAGGCGGCCACTCGTCTGTTAGGACTAGAGCAAGAAGGTCGTTCCATCGTTTGGGGGTCGGCCCTGCGTGGATCGATGGCGGCAAGGAAAGCTAAGTGAGCAGCAGAATACAGATGGAGTATCCTCCCGTAAACGGTTAGCGCTGATCCGTAGCGGTATTGGTATTAGCCGTTTGCGTGCACAAATCATCAGGACATGAGCGATTTAGACAGGTCTGAGCCACGGCGGCGCCCGACGTAGAGCCGCCCGACGTAGAGCCGCCGGTCTGAGCCACGGCGGCGCCCCGACGTAGAGCCGCCCGTCTGAGCCACGGCGGCGCCCGACGTAGAGCCGCCCGTCTGAGCCACGGCGGCGCCCGACGTAGAGCCGCCCGTCTGAGCCACGGCGGCGCCCCGACGTAGAGCCACCCGTCTGAGCCACGGCGGCGCCCCGACGTAGAGCCACCCGTCTGAGCCACGGCGGCGCCCGACGTAGAGCCACCCGTCTGAGCCACGGCGGCGCCCGACGTAGAGCCACCCGTCTGAGCCACGGCGGCGCCCGACGTAGAGCCGCCCGTCTGAGCCACGGCGGCGCCCGACATTCTGGTTTCACACATTTAGTTCGTGTCTGACTTACTAAACAGTCCAGATGGTGGTGGTGGTGGATGGATGGAACCAGAATGGGCATTCATGATATCCAGCACCTCCTCCTCGGGGTGGAGACGCCCCCCACCCCCACCCCCAGGAAACGTCTGTCATGGAATGTGGGACCTTATGGCAAAGCGCCCATCATAACAACACCCCGGATGGCGTCCTCTTACAGCCGCCACCCGTGACGAAGATTGCGTGTAATTCCGCCATCATCATCATCATCATCCCAAAACACAATAGAGCCGAACCCCTCCCTCGCCATCCCCTCCCCTCTGAGAGGCAGACTCGCCTGAAGGCATGCCGATTATCACCAGCGATCATGATCTCCTGAGCGGCCACCTCAAGCCGAGCCCCGCCCCTGCCCCATCCCCCCCCCCTCCCCGACCTTGAGGCAGCGCTTTTCTTTTATTACACGCCAGAGTGGGAAACACGGCGTTTTGTTTTTTCATAAAGATAACAATCTTTTCTGCTAAAAAAAATTATAAAAATAACGGCGGTACACAAAACAGAAAATTGACAGCACAAAAGTGTGTGTGTGTGTGTGTGTGGGGGGGGGGGGGGGGGGGGGGGAGGGGGGTAATCTGTGGGAGAGTGCTTCGGAGAGTCGAAGGCCCAAATTACAGAAGAGAGGATTTCCGACGGCAGATTATCTCCCCAGAGCTGTTAGCGCCGTCCTCTCAAATAGCATCATTAGCAATTTGGAACAAGGCAGAGAAAGTGGCGCCGTAAAACACGAGCCGCCATCTTTACCGCTGCGTGATTTCATCAGCCGTTACCATGGCGTTTACCGGTACATCAACAACATCAGCACCTGAGAGATGGAGGCCATCGATTCATGTTACTAACGTGACCTCTTCCCAGGAATCATTTTATTTCTGCCCCCCCCCAGGATAACTTTTATTGTGATTTGGAGAAATGTCCTGACCTTTGCAGCTGGACCCCTCCCTGGCCGCCATCATCTCCACGCCGGGACCTTTTTATTTTCAGCGTCATAATGAGGACTTTTTATTTGCAGGGACTGACAGAGTTTTAGTTTTTTGTTCCGCGACTGAGCAAAGCTCCTCGTTCACGCCGCCTGTCAAACTGCAGACGCCGTTTTCCTGCGACCTTGTCAGGCGCTTGTCATCGGGGCTTTGTCTTAACTGCTGGCATCACTCGCTCCAGACCAATGAACCGGGCTCTCCGGGAGGAGGGGGGGGGGGGCCCGGATCGCAGCGTCGAATCCATCAAACACGAGGAAACATTTGCAGAAACGGCGAGGCGGCTCTTCGGCCATACAAAAACGTGCATGTGTAAAAGGTTGAACTACCGACAAAGAGAAGCGTTAGCTTAGCATTAGCTCCTTCTAAGGGGGAACTGGTCTGAGCATGCTTTACGTTCAACATTTGCTGAATGAATAGTAACGTCAATATTTTGTCCAGAGTCAAATATTGTCCTTGTTATTAAAAAACGTCCACAGAAAGGTTAGCCAAGAGGAAGAGGAGCAGCGAAGACGAGGAAGAGCGAGTAAAACAAACCGAGCGGGTTTGGTTCAGACGTGTTATCAACCGTTAAAGAGATCAAGGTTGTCCATTGTGGGAGGGGCCAAAGACTTTTATGGGCGGCGCTCGTGGCTTCACGGTGACGCGTCGTCACGGAACTTTCAGTTTGGCTTCCGTTTGGTGAGCAAACATCAACGGCAACGGCGGGCGAACTTTACGCCACATAAAAAGACAGCTTAACAAATGTGGGAGGAGTCGGAAGAAGAGGGCGGGGCTTTCCCCATTTATTATAAAAGCAGGTGGGTGGGGGCGGATGACATGGGGCTGATTAGCTGAGGGCGTGTCGACGACCCATAACTCATCGTCCTGAGTCCCGCTGTCCATGCTCAAACATACCTGTTTATGACCCCCCCCCCCCATTCCCCTTCATTTGGGCTGGCAGGCTCAGATCAGCAGCTGTCACACGGATGAGAACGGACGCGTCTGAAATGGGATTCCTCTACGACTGGATAAGCCGTGACGCCGTCTCTTAGTTCCCCTCCCCTTTTCATTCTGTCTCCATCTTTGTTGCCGAGCGCTCGCTATATTCCTGGGAGGGCTCCTGTCAATCCAACGAGGCAAACGCGGCGTCGCCCGCTAGCCGGGTTAGCCGCTAACGGAACATGGTGCTCGTTCTTTCCTTTAGCTCGTGGTTCCTGGTTGCGGCTATGGGCGTGTTGCTTGATGCCGCTCCTCGTTTAAAGCCGGTGTCAACAACATTTGGGAAGGGGGCGGGGTCTATTAGTGCGTTATTACCTCATAAATGAGAGATGTGGAGGATGACGTGACCAGACCTTTTAACTATCACGGCTAATTCAGGTGCAGAGGTTAGTAAAGCTTTGGAAACGAGGCGTTTCCTTGGAAACCACACAACACGAGCTAGCCAGAGATGCTACAGACGCTAAAGCGGTGTCATTCTCGAGCCTTCGGGGTGAGCCCGTGAGGGCGAATCACACCCGACTGCAGGCGTGTGATTTCACACAGCACATAAAAGGTCAACGGAGAGAAACGCTCCCGTCTCCGACTCCGACTCCGACTCCTCTCTGGATCTGGACTGTTGCTCTCGGCAGCGACTCCCGTGCTCAGAGCTCGTTTCCATGTAGCCGTTTTATCTCTGCAGGCGTCAATGTAGCGTCGACAATGACCGGTCACGCATGCCGCCTCCCTCGAACCAGGCGCACGATTTAAGTGGCTCGGGGGGGTCGAGTGGATGAGGCAGATGGATAAATAAAAAAGGTCTGGGGTGTGAGGAAACTGGAGAGTAAAGAAGCAGAAGAATGGCGCCTGCAGCTGCATTAAGAACGATCCGAACGAGCGCCGTCTCCTCGTGATGCGTTCAGGTCACGATGGAGGAATACGAGCCTGTAGCGCTAACAGACCATTCCTACATGGCTAACCCCGTAGCTAGCCACATCAAATAAACGCTAATGCGCTTAAATTTACAGTTTTCATTATCTCTGCCAAGGAGGTCGTATTTTCACTTTCATAAAACTTGCTGGACGGGATTTGTGCGGGCCAAGAATGAACCCATTAAATTCTGGAGCAAGTCCAAATTATTTATCGCTTTGGTCACGCTCCCCGGCTTTTAATGGGGGGGGGGGGGGGGGCAAGGGGAGACAGCCGGCGAATAAGAAGGAGCGCCGGTCGCGACAGCGAAGGCGGCTGGCGGCCCAACGGGGAATCCAGACGGCAACCAGAACCAGAAACCTGCAGAGGTTTGGGCCTCGAGACTGTTTAGCATCGTTAGCTTGCAGTCTGACCCCACTTCCAGGAAGTCTGACCTCACTTCCAGGAAATGGCAATGGCGGGCTAACTCCAGGAAGTGAGGTCAGACTGGAAGGAACCCATTAAGGATGAATTCAACGTTAAAGGAGGTCTTTGTTTGGCTCCGCCCCCTTTCTGCAGAGCCGCTGGATCATACCGGACACACAAAGGAATAACGACATTCCCGCCGCGGTGACGGTATTCCAGTCGCCGTGTCCTCTGACGGAGCCGCGCGGCGGCGATGAAGGCGTCGACACCTGAAGCCTGCTGGAGCTCATCGGTTCAAGTCCCATTACCCCATAAAACACACCGACGGGTTCCATTTCAGCTGCTTCTCCGCGCCGTCGCCTCGGACCGAACCCACGCCGCTGATATCTCGCCGCCCCGCGTGGCTCATAACACGCCACTTGCTGCCGAGCCATAATTCAATCAGGCCGACGCCCTGCAGCCGGCCGGTCGCTCAGTCCCATCCCTCCCCATCCTCCTCATCGGCGAGATAAGAGACAGTGATTGCACTTTTATTTCCTCGCTCTATGGAAGAGCGATGGGTCGGCGAGGAGCGAAGGGGCGAACTCTGGCCGCCCGGCGCCGGATAAAATCAGCCCCCCCGTAATAACCCGGCGCCGCCGGCTCGCCGCTTCGCTCCCGTAGCGCCTGCTGCCATTTGAGACGTGCATCTATGGAGAATGGCGAGACGGCTGCGGTGGCGTTTCTCAGATAGGGACGTCTCTCGTTTCGCCGCCGAGCCTCGGGAGATTATCCGACCATCCGTCTTCTCTACGCTTCCTGCGTCGCGTTCATCGGCGACTGTTCGAGCAGCCATTGGTGGACGCTCAGCAGGAAGTTGCATCAGATCCCCGAGCCGTCACCTTTTAACCTTTGCCCGATCCGATCTGGCAGCGGCGCTCCGGATTGGAGCCGTGTGTGCGGTAAACAGGTACAGGTGTGGGACGGGGGAGGGTTTTTGAGATCTGTGGAGTGTAAGGATATTTTGGGGGGAGGAGTTAGGTTAAAAGGGGGAGGAGCTATCTGGTTAAAAGGGTCATTTAATTGACATTTTGATGCTGTAAAAGCACATGAAGAAGGTTAACCCTTCACTCTCTCTCCATCATGACGTCTTAGTACGTCCAACCCTCTTTAAGTCCCACCCTCCTGTCCAAATATGGACTCCAATGCACCAATCAGAGCCGAGCTGAGGCCAGGGTAAGATAACCTTCTGCGTGATTCCTCACCACATTTTACCTCCGTTATGGGATCTTTTTAGGCCATGAACTATAAATGGAACATAAATGGTAACAGTAAAATAAAATGGCTGAAATTAACGGCCTACTATGAAGTGATTTCAGTCGCAGCGCTGGTTTCCAGGATTACGGTCACATTTAGGATCAAATTAAAGGTTCACGTCTTCCCTGGGAAGGGCCGAGCCGTACGGAACTAAAACTACAAACGGAGACGGCCCAACGACAGCCGGGTCACGAGATCGCGACCTCCTGGGCCTGGAGGAGAAAGTCAAGTCTCTCCGAACGGATTCTCACGCTGCGCCTGGCGAGAGAAATCCATACGACTCCTGAAGGAGCCGCCTCGTGCAGACGGACCCACAATGCAGCGGGGCTTCCGCTCAAACGCAGAAACACAACGGTGAGCGGCTTAATGCGGTCACACCGCGGAGCGCCGGATCGGCTCCCCGGTCACGTAGACCATGTGCAACACGGAGGCGGGACACGATGCATTTGATTACAGGCGCCGGACTGACCTTTACCGGTTCTTTGTGGGGAAATTAAATCCGTCTCCTGCGGTCTTTGTCCCCCGGCCAGGCCGCCGAGGCTCAACGCATTACTCAGAGCAACGTTCCTAAAGTCGGGAACGTCGGCCACCTGTTGGCTGTAACACAGGATGAAGACGATGATGAAGAGGAAACAACCCAAACCCAAGGAGCCCACCGAAGCAAAGCCAGGTCCAGTTTCTCTGGACCAAAAGCAATAAAACCAGCGCCGCTGCACCTCCGACCGTAAAGACGTGAAACCGGCGCTTTGGGGAGAGTCCAACGCTTCACCAACGCAAACAAGGAGGCAGGAAGATGAGCGGAACCGCCTCCCGGACAAACGTACCGGGACGGCTCGCCCTCCGGCAGCGAAAATGAGAAGCGCTCCGAGTTTAACCTCCTGTCAGAGAGAGACGAGCTGCGGCCCCCACCTCGGCTCGTACTCCTCAAACATTCCGGGCTTCAAAGAGGGTGCGAGCGGAAGAGAAGCTTCTCCTGCAGGACTCATATTTAATTCAGAGGCGCGGGAGCTCACCCGGGGGTGCGTGCTTAACATCTCTCTGTGTGTGTTAAACACGAGGCTCCCCTGGATCCAGAGCAGCTCTCACTGGGGACCGCCGAGCGTCCCATAACCCACTTCTGAAATGGGAAAGCGTGGAAAGAAGAGGCGGAAAATTCTAGAAGTTTGTGACTGAAAAATTCACAAGTTGGAGTTTCTAAATCTGTCCGAGAGTTTCCTTCCTGCTTTGTCGTCGTTTTATTGAGGCCAGTGTGTTTCCTGTTATTCTTCAAAAACTGTTTCTCTTGTGGTCGCCACGAAAATAGTCTAAAATCCTCCTCAGATGGAAATCTCAGGGTTTATTCCTCCCTCGGTCACGGGCTGGATGAGATGTGTGAAAATCACAGCCCACATGGAAGGACGGCGCTCAATGGCGTGCGCTAATCGGGAACCCGTGGACGGTCCTTTAAGTGCTGATTGTGGACACCTTGAAGGACATCGTGCTCCACGGCACCGGTACCAAGCGTACGAAGTCGGAGGACGTCGCCTGCTGGTTCTGCTGTCGGGAAGGAGCTGCCGCCAGCGTTGAAGCGGTCGCACGGTCGTATGGTAAACTGGGTTTAGAACCTCAGGAACCGGTTCCCCGATCACAGCCCCACCTTTACTTCTTGATCCAGGTGGCAACGACCAAGAAAAAAAAAAGAAAAGACCAAAAACGACGTGGTTCTGTCCAAAATTGATGAAACTATCCTTCAGCCCGGTCACGGCTAACGGATCAGGTCCGTGCAGTAAGTGGAATGTATCCATGGAAACCGCTTTGCTCTGCGGCGCCGGCAGCGCTGACATCCTTACTGCGGCTTCAAACCAGCACCTATTCTTGTATTTTGACATTTGGCACCAAAGCCAGCCCCCCCCGCCCCCCCCATGGTTCCATTTCCAGACGATGGAGTGAAGCTGAGCCCGCCTGTCTGTCGGATCGTGGTGTGTGTGTGCATGAGTGCGTGTGCGTGTGTGCGTGCGTGTGTGCGTGTGTGTGTGCGTGTGTGTGTGTGCGTGAGTGTGCGTGTGTGTGTGTGTGTGTGTGAGTGTGTGTGTGCGTGAGTGTGCGTGTGTGTGTGTGTGCGTGTGTGTGTGTGTGTGCGTGTGTGTGTGTGTGTGTGTGCGTGCGTGCGTGCGTGTGTGCGTGTGTGTGTGTGTGCGTGTGTGTGTGTGTGCGTGCGTGCGTGTGTGCGTGCGTGCGTGCGTGCGTGCGTGCGTGCGTGCGCGTGTGTGTGCGTGTGTGTGTGTGTGCGTGTGTGTGTGTGTGAGTGTGTGTGTGCGTGAGTGTGCGTGTGTGTGTGTGTGTGCGTGTGTGCGTGTGTGTGTGTGTGTTTGGACCATTTGCATGATGAATACATTGATACCGTGACATCGTTCATTTCACCGGCTCCATCGCGGAAAAACATCCACTTGATAACAATCATCTCCGATATCCCGGAGCGCCGGAACGCCGAGCCGCACCGCAGGTCCCGCGTGTTTACTGCGCGCGGATGTGGAGACCTTTCCCGCCCACGCACGGGCTACATGCTAACAAACGATGTCATTCCTCCGCGGCGCCGCGCTCGCCGCTGACCTGCAGCTCCCATCCGGCTGAAGAGTGCGTCCTGCTTATTTAAAAACCCTCCGGCTCTGGATGGAAACCGATGACGGAGCGAGGGAGGGAGCGGCGCGGAAGCACGGAATGGGATGCTACAGCGTGCAGAGGTAGCCCGAGGTTTCTACGTGACCCGGGTTGGACAGGGCGGCAGCTCCAAAGCGAAGCGGCTGGGTTCACCAGAACGTCTGAGTAGCACGCAGCCGCGCCGCCGGAGAGGCCGGCCTTTATTCTGAGCGGAGTCCATTAAGCAGCGGCTCAGGCGAGCTCATTAGCGTTTGGCACACACGAGAGGAGCGGCTAACCGAGCTCGGGCTTCTAAACAGGCCGGCGGTCGTTCCAGACAAGCAGCCTGAGCAGCCGAAGCCACAGCCTTAAATGTTAGCTTTGACGCATTCGGATCTAAATCCGGCCCGGCTGCATCCCAGAGTCCGGCCGCTATCCGTTCAGACGCTCTTTGCCGTCTCATCAAATGCGGCCGGAGGCTTCGCTCGGCTTCCCGTTTTAAAATGGCTGATAACGACTGAGCCTCCTAATTAGGAGCTATAAAGCGCCGCCGTTAGGGCGTAAGCGGTTCCTGCTGCGCGTCAGAGCTTGAAGGTGATTCACGGCGTCCCGTGGGGGGGGGCGATGATGACTCCATAGCAACCAGGACAGTAGGCCAGACGGTGCAGCAGCTAACGCATGCGCTAGCAGGGTGCTAATGTTTAAAACCCTCACCAGTCAAACAGACGGTCGAATGGAAGGAGACGGAATCAATAATCACGGATCGATGATGAACTCCACGATGCATCTGACGCTCACTAAAGTGGCTTTTATTTTATTTGAATTTCTCCCGGTTTTATCACATGACGATTCTCCTCATCATGTGACTCACGAACCTGAAATTCCACCCCTAGAATCTGTGCTCGTTATTAACAACTAGATCTGATCTGAGGTCAGCCCGGATCTTTGTCATCTGCGATTCAAGCAGACGTGTTAGCGCAGCAGAGGGTTAGCCTGATCACCGGCAGAGCATGAACCAACCGCTGATAGAGCAAAAACACTTTAGGATGACCTCTGACCCCCCCCGATCCCAGCGCAGACTTCCTGTTTAAGAAATGTTCTGGAGAGGAAAGAAATGAAAGCAGGAGCTCGCCGTTTAACAGGAAGCTCCCGCTGGCACGCTGTAAAAGATTCAGTAAGAAACGCTGTACCTGACACACGCACACACACGCACACGCACACACACACACACACACACACTTTGCAGTTACTGGCTGTTGCTTAGTAAATCCCCGCGATGCAAGATAATCTCCCCAATCCAACTCCCCTCCTAAACTCATCTTCCTCACCCTCCTCACCCTCACACATTTCCACTACAGCCTCAGGCTCACTAGCGAGTGGCTGGCTATAATGAAGAACATGTGGTTCAGTCAGCCGCGTGTGTGTGTGTGTGTGTGTGTGTGTGTGTGTGTAGCAGCGAGCAGCGTGGGAGTGCAACCCGTGAGAAGTTCCTCCTGCGCCGACACGCCGAGAGGAAACTTAAATTAGCCTCCCGCTTAGAATAACGGTCCCGACTGTTAATTGGAAAAGGAGTCCCGAGCCCTCCAGGGCGACGCCCCGACTCGGAGTCGATGAGGATGAGTCGGCTTCACACGAGGAGTCGGACTGTCGCCTGAGAAATAACGATTTAGTTCAGTTATTAGCATGTTGTAGAGCTGAGCTTTAAATGTCATCATTAACACGATCAGCTCCAACCAATCAGAGCGAAGCAAAGAAAAGTAATTATATAAAAAAGAGAAAGAGCTGGTTATTACTAGAAAAGTGAAATGTAAAACCTAAATATGAGAAATGTTGCAGTAAAGATGAAATATTTCTTAATGACACAAAATAATGTGTCATTATAAGAAAAGTACAATAAACATATGTCATAATTACAAGAAATGACGTCGTCACTGTGAGAAGAGCCTTTTGTTTTAATCCTAACAACCATCTTTGATGTAGTTTGAACCGTTTCGGATGATCGAGCCGGGCGGTCGGGCTTTTCCGCCTGAACGATCCCGGAGTCGTTATTAATTATCCGTATTAAGGAGAACACTCGTTTATCCTCCAGTCAGAGATTGTAATAACTGATGACAAAGCAACCTTAACTTTCCTCATAATTACGAGATCCTAATCTCATAATTAAGACACTGGGATTTCATGAGATTAAGAGCTCTTCTCCAATAATTACCAGATTAGGAGCCTAATTAGTTTTCCTCGGTCAGCGCGGTGCATCTCCGACTTTAAGATACCTGACATGAGAATGTTTTAGATGGAAAAGCTGATGTTAAAAACGCTGAACAAACAGGAAAGCTCGGATGTAGCTGCTTGTAGCGAGCTAGTGAGCTAGCGAGCTAGCGAGCTATCAAGGAAGACCGAGCGCAGCGTCGGGATCGTTGTCCGGATATCTGATGGAGGTTTCTCCGGGGACACGGTTAGCACATCTCCGGATTTATTGGGATAGGGAGAGGTCTCAAAGTCAGGCTGGACCTCAGACCGCCAAGAGCGGGAAAAGAGAAGCTAGGCTCTCGTAGCAATTAGCATGGTCCAGACGACGATGCCGTATTTAAATGTCATGCGTTTCAAATGAGTTTCTGTCTGTAATAAATCCAGAGTGATCACATTTACACATATCGGTGTGAAACTGAATTATTAAACGGAACCTGTTGGAGACTCAATTCATAAAAACAAGCAAATTAAAAACCCTCAAATTGAACGACAAGGCGTCTTTTTCCATTTGTGTAAAAGCGCAGATTTTTTTCTCCTCATTCGTCAATGTGACTTTGGATTCCTGTTGTTTCGCATCTATTGAAGATCAATAAGGACTCCAGACAGGGGGGGGGGGGGGTGTAGGAGATAGACTTTAAACTAAATGTCTGCTCAGCTGTTCATTCTCTGCCGTCAGACCAAGGTCGACGTGAGAGCACGGCGGCGGCGCTTCATTTTCTGACAGCTTAATAAAGCCCCCCAGACTTCTACCCCTTTCCTGTGGCCCTTTTTTTATTGCCCCTATCACACCTTAGGCTTTTTCCAATGCATACGTGATAAGCCAGAGATAAAGTTCTCTCTCTTTCTTTTTTCGTCCGAAGCTTCTGGGGAGAAACGTTCACACAGGGCAGAGGTGTGTGTGTGTAGGTGTGTGTGTGTGTGCATGTGCGTGTGTATGTGTAGGTGTGTGTGTGTGTGAGATGCGTCTGCAGCTACTATCGTAAACTGAATTGAGTCACAATCGTGACACCACAGAATTATTTAGCCTCACATTTGATGTGGCAGCCGTTAACTCACGGTGCGTTCAAGTGACCCTCGGACGATCGAGCCCTCCAGGTGAAGTGTTTTCAGATGCAGGGGTAGAAAAAAACCCTCCCAGAATGCTTTTCATCTAGGCTGCTGTTTCTGATCACACGACAGGAGGCGTCCCTGCACGAGATCAAAGCTATCGATTGATAATTAACGGCATCAACGATGTTTGTGCAGGAAAAGATGTCGGAGCGGATGCAGGAGGCTTTTTAAGCTCCGTCTGCTCCTCAGGTTGCCACTTTATTTCCTTTATTTAGCTCCTCTTCGAGCCGCTTGACGGAGTCCTGCTCCACCGGGATCCGGATCGCGGCTTAATTTAATTAAAGGGACGTTTGGCGGAGCCATGAGCTGCAACTCTGCGAATTATTTCATTCCTGGTTTCATGATAGCATATTTTTGACGTGGTGAATACTTTACAAATAATTGAGCAAGAACATGAGGAGGAGGAGGCGAGGGATGGATGGAGGAGCAGACGGAGGAGCAGACAGAGGAGAAGACGCTGGTGCAAAAAGTCAGAAATAAACTAATCAGATAAACCGGAGCGGGGAACGACGCAGATGCTAGTTTTCTTGTTTTCCGCTGCCTGGGAGTTCTCACTCCTCCTGCTTTACCTTGACTTCCTGTTGTTTTCCGTCCCATTAGCTCGTTAGCGGCACTTTAGTTACGCTCACCTGGTTGCCCAGGTGTTAATCTGCATCCTGATTAAATGGCTAAAGCGACAAAAGCAGCAGGACTCTGCGTGTTAAGGATCGACAGCTGTGACACCTGCTGCAAAATGAAACGTCCAACATAAATCTGGGTCCCACAGCGGCGCCGCATCCCGTTGCTAGGTGACGCTAGGTGTAAGGTCTGGACCGGTGGAATTTAAATTCAACAAAGACCTCTCAGTTCTGAAGAGGAGGCGGAGTAATCCAGCTTTGTTTTTAGGGAAGGGTGCGACTGCGTTCATCTGATTTGCATAATGACTAAAGAAAAGCATGTCAGAGAATCGCTAATAGCACGCTGTAAATAGTTTGTCTCCATTAGCATGAGGGAGAAACTCGGGAAGAACTGACCAATGAGCAAGAAGAGGCTGGAAGAAACAGGATGTTAGAAAGAAACGTAAACAACTTCAAAATAAAAGCATGGGGGTTTAGGACTAAACTAAAATCGTGTTTTGCTTTGATAAATTTCAAATTAATAATGTTTTTAAATTACCTACAAAAAGCGGCTGAAAACATCGTCTGGGTGGGCAAAGCAGGGCGGCGATGTCATCGTTTTCAGCGCGTGGCTTTGAAGGTGAGGCGGAAAGCCCTGAGATACTTTCATGATCTACATATGCGGCCCAAACCAGACCTAGAAGCAGCTAGCAGCAGTTAGCAGCTAAACCGCGATGCCGCGCTGCCCTCATGCTGTATGCTGACGATGCAGTGTTATACGTCCCAAATAAACGATGCTGTGTAACCACGTTGTCGTCTGCTTCCCCCAGCAGGAGGTCGCTTCATCACCTGTTTGTGGAGTCATGGAAGGACAGAAATTTGAGCTCCTCAATAAAGTTTATTGGGCCAAACGCCTCCTTCCTGAGGGCAAACAAAACCCGAGAACCAAACTAACAACCAATATACTGTGGAAACTTCAATCACTGCTGTGTGTGTGTGTGTGTGTGTGCGTACAACAACAACTCCACTCTGAGGCTATTTTTAAATTAAGACTGAAAGAACACATCTAGGAGGGATTAGGTGGTGTTTACGCCTGTGGTCCCCCCCCCCCCCCCCCCTCTTATTATTCCACGCTCTGCTTCAGGTGTGCCATTTCAGAAATCATCCCGAACCAGCAGCACCGGCAGAGGAGGACGGGATGTGTGCGTCGTTGTTTTAGACGCGAGCAACACAACCTGTAGCGGCTGTTCGTCGGTTTCTGTTACCGCCGATGGGAGTTATTATTGTAACGTCACGACAAAGACAGCCCGACCTTAACAAACGAGCTCAAACATAACACTCTCATTCTGTCTCATTTTGAGCTGGTGTTTTCCCAGGTTTCCTGAATGCAGCACAAATCCCCTGTGAGGTCACAGAGGTCACATCCAGCGCGGCCAGAGGTCATCATGAGTTCACGTTTTCATCCACATGCATATCGGAGCAACTCAAAGAGGACCGGCCCGTTTACAGCATCACGCTAAAAGCTGTAAATATGTCGTGTATAAATAAAGTTCTGCTCAGAACCGCCCCAAAACAAGAAAAATAAATAACGCAAAGAAAGAAAAATCATTCCCGGCGGGCGGAGGGAGTGATATCTTTATCTCCCCTCATTATTTGCCGGAGGGAAAGTAAAAATGAATCCGCATCCTGCTCCTCCAAACCCAGAGGAGCAGCCTTCAGGAGGAGGAGATTGAGTGGAGACGAAGGAGAGAAGAGGAGCACAAGGAGCCACCGGAGGTCACGGGAAAAGGAGGGAAGGCCGACATCGTGATAAACCGACGATGACGTGTGGAAGCATCCTCCGGTCGGAAAGGCCGGACTTCCGTCTCACACTGTGGAGATGCTGCTCTGATTGGTGGAGTCATTTACATTTATTCCGTGTTCCCGATTTCTCTTTGGGCTCACAAAGGAAATCGGGAGTTCATCCGACGGAAGCTTTTCAGCTACATTTCAGGATTCTTCATTTCCAATTATTGGATCCGAATGGATTCGTGGTTTGTGTGCGGCTGCTTAATCCTGCACGTCCGGCGCGGACGCGCACGGACCGCCGCCTCTTCTGGACGGAGGGAACGCCGACGTCACAAAACGGCAAGGAGGCAAAAATGACCTGACGTCGTCATAGCAACGTCTGACCAACGAGCGCGCCGATGACGGGACGCTCGCCGCAGCGATCAAAGTCCTGATGAGATGATCTCCCCCCCCCCCCCCGGGGGTGAGCCTTCATAAAAGCCAACAACAAGCAAACCCTTGATGATGAGTAATCGTATCGGTTTCCCTCTCCGATCTCCTGAATAACAAAGGGAGGCACGCCGGTGATCGTTAGGCTATTCTTAGCGGACGGGCTAATTACTGCACATCTGCAGAGCGCCGGGGCGGCTGCAGTTATTGCTGCAGATTTCCCACCGCTGCCCGCCAGCTAATGGCAGCCTGCGCCACAGGCGCCGACTTTAATCGCCTCATCAAGTGCTGCTTGACCCGCACTTGGAAAAGTGGGATAGCAGAGCAGAACTTTTCCTGCAGAAAGCGAGACGCTCATCAGTAATCCAGGACGCTACGTATTTAGCGCCTGCTGGGGCGTCAGGGACTCTGCTGACCCGTCGCGTGCGCGGCGTTGAAGTCGCTGCAGACCTCGGGACGAGGAACGAAAGAGGAAAGTCCCGCCGGAAAGTCATTCCGGGAGGACGTCGGAGAAACTCAAGGTTATCTGGGAACACAAATCTAATCACGAAACGTGAAACTATCTGCTGGCGACTGCAGCCGGGACGTGTTCCAATCCCGAAAGATGCTCTTAGCGTCGTTTAACTCGCGTTAAAGTGAGCAGCGAGCGTCATCGCCCGCTTTGATTACGGATGTGAGGAATGGAAACGGATCAGAAACCCGGATCCGCTCTCACGCATGTCAAAGAAGCAGCTCTTCAGTTCCGAGACGCAAAGTGGCGCCGGCTGGAACTCAAGGCAGCCGCCACACGACTACGATGTGGCATTTTAATCGAATGCTTATAAGGCATAATTTATTCCACTAATAAATAAATATGCATTCGGCTCATTAAAACGCGTGCTGCTGCTGCAGAGCGACGGCTTCCACGACTTCGTGCGTCTGAATTAAATTGTCCCGATTTCTCAATATTGTTTTTAACTGGAAAAAGATGTTGTTTTCCTGTTAGCCTCTTTGCAAACACGGGATCCGGCAAAGAAGACAGCTGTAAAGCGTCTGAACGTGAAAAGCGCCGACATCCCATCTTCCGTTGCCACAGCGACGGAAGGAATCCTGAACACGACCTCACGCAGGTGGAAACCAGATCAAACATTCCTGCTTCTCAGCGAGGAAAAGGTCTGGAATGCCATTTAAAAAACGCTGTCCTGTTGCCACGGCAACGCGTGGACAGCTCGTCATAGACACCTGGTATTAACAACATGTCGGATGAGATGTCGCCGTGCTGATCCACGGACGACACAAACAACCACAACGACCGACATTCTGAAATGTTTGACACGATTTTCCATGTTTTCTTCCTGAACGCGATTGAAACGACGCGTTCGTCCTGCCGGCGCTCTTCCTGCCGGCGCTCGTCCTGCCGGCGCTCTGTTGGGGGGGCTCCTGGTTTCAGCACGAAACCATCCAAACGTCAAAAAGATTCCTTTGAGTCGCGGCTTTCAGATTCGTGTTTATTCTCTGCTCCGTCGGTCGAGGAACCGCAACAAACGGAAAAGTCGGGCCACGCCCACAATGACGGTCGATAAGATAAGTCCCGTCGTAGACGAAGGTCGGGGAACGGACCCGTTTTCTCTGGATTGGATTTGCATTTTGGGGGAGGAGAGGACTTCCTCCGAGGTGTGATGTACCGCCTCTGTTGCCTGGGCAACCGCCTCACTGCACGGCGGCGTCTCAGAGGGATGTTACAGGACGCCATCATGCTCCTCTTTTCTTTGCATTCCACCTTTAATGGCGTTCCGTTAAAGCGAGCCGAGCCGGCAGGCCGCCGGCCGGACTCGCGTCGTCCGTTTAAAACCGCCGGAGCAACGCCACGCCGGCGTCTCCGGAATGCAGATGAGAGGATTCATTTCCTCAAGACAATGATTTTGCTTTAGGTAAATCACCCCCCCCCCCCCGCCCCCCGCCCAAGATGGAGACAAAATAAGATGAAGCAGGAAATGGCATCAAAAGCGGGATGAGATTTGGCCTGGGATAAGGAGATCCATGCAATTACACACGGATACGCGCTCCCTTTCTGACTCGGTGTTTGCTCAGGGACCGTAATCCCAGATTACAGCGCACCTGGGAGGTGTTGGAAATCAAAGGAATCAAAGACAAACCGCTCAAGAGAATGAGAATGAGAATGAGAATGAGAATCTGACGGCGAGCGCGGCGAAGCGGCGTCCCTGGAAACACGGACGTCTGAGACGTGACGGCGCTTCGGTCCAACGGGGGACGGACATCAACCTGTGTGGCATCAGCAGGATGCAGAAAAGGCGAGCGTGAAGGCTCAGGGATAATCTGGGAGATCGATGCTGGAAAAGAGCGATCGCCATCTGGATATTTCTACGTACCCCCCCCCCCCGCAGCCATTCATCACGCCTGTCCTGCCTCGTTCTTAGGCAGCAGAGAGAGAGAGAGAGAGAGAGAGACTGCTGCAGATAAGAGAGGGAGGAGCAAGCGAGCAGACGGAGACCCGGCAACGAAACAAGATGTCTTCTGGTGAGCCGCTGCTCGGGGTGAAAGGTGAAAGGTCGCCCGCATGAAGAGGACGATGGAGGGATGGAGGTGAAGTGCTATTTTCTGTTTAATAATAATTTAATGTTTGCCTTCAAAAGAAAGCTGTGGTTTAAAGCCCCCCCCCCCAACCAAAAACCCAAATCCAACGGGCGCTTTTTCACCACTAATTAAAGACCCGACTGTGCCCCCCCCCCCCCCCCCCAGACTGGGGCAGTAGGGGTAAGCTTTTCTCCTCCGAAAGGCCGGGACCCCCCCGGCTCTAGAATCTGCAGAGCCGACTCGGCGTGTTGGAGGAGGTTGCCGACGCGAGTCGTGGCAGCCTGCAGATACAGAGACGATGATGTCATCCTGCGAGGTCGCCGCCCCCCCATTGATTTCTGCTGCTGCGGCTCGCGTTCACTTCTTCCCAGCGAGAGGCGAGAGTCAAAGACGTCTCGTGTGGAATCATTAATGCTGCGTTTAGAACCCACTAAAGTCGGGATCGGGCGTCGCCGACGCCTCCGCCTGCATCCAGGATCACGTTGGCGTTTTCTACTCGGCAATTCCAGCGGCCGTCGATCAATAAGACGCCGATCAGGACGCCACGGTTTGATGCTTCGGGCTTTTGGAGACCGTCTCCGCTCCTCTGTCGCCTGGATGTCGCTGCAAAAGCTGAACGGAGCGCTAATTAAAGAACAAGGACGGATAACGGCGCCGGGTCGCCGGCCTCATCTGCATAATTACGCCCCTCCGTTCCACGACAGGGCGGAGCGTGGCGCTAATCGCTTTCTGTGTAATCGAGTTGCCTTCCTTCGGGCGTCTCTATTTCACCGGAACAGATAATGAGGGGTTAGCGCTGACCGGCGGCACCGGGTCGCATTCCAAAGCGAGCGACAACGAGCTCAGTGAAGAACGGCCCCGGAGGCGATACGAGGACGCGGCTAACGTCTGGGCGGGGCCTCCAATGGTTCTGGGTCCGCTCCGAAGAACACGTTACGCGTTTACGTTTCATTCTGCAAAGACTAATTGGGCGATTTTAGCTTTTGTCCTTCCAGAATTATTCTGACTTGAAGAGCAGCCGGATCCGAACCGCGAGGAAGCGGGGCGTCGCCGTTTCATAATTCAAGGAATAATTGTGGCAACAGCGGGACGACTGCAGCGTAGAGGTCATTAAGGTCGCGCCGCAGCTAAAGATAGTCACGCTAAGTGTTAGCTCTCATCCGGGCTTTAATCTCTGAAAGGAAAGAACGTCCGAATTTCATCATTTCATTTACCGGCTAAAGAAACATCACGCCGTCATCGATCACGGAGACAAACGCGCTTCCTGGTGTTCGGTTCATCCGCCCCGCCTTCCCACACAAACAGTTAAACTTATGACAGGCGACTTTTTAAGTACGTTCCAGACGAGGCTAGTTTCATAAGCACAAACCACAGAAGAAGAGTTGACGCCTCCCAGCTTGACCTCGCACGAGGAATAAGCCGACGTGTCGTTAAACGGAGCAGGATTTAACGCCTTGGGATTAAATAACGTTCGAAATAGCAGCTTCCTCTTCCTCTCGCTCTTCGGCCGCCGCGCGTGTGTGCGTGTGTGTGCGTGTGTGTGCGTGTGTGCGTGCGTGTGTGTGCGTGTGATAATCGCCATCGCCACGAGCTGCTGCTTCAACGAAAGTTCCCGCTGAGCCCCGGTGCATCATGGGAGTGAGAAGCGCTGGCGTCTGCATCCCGTGTGGCAGGTGAAGGTAAGCCGGCGGCGGCCGTCAGAGTTCCCACGCCAGCACTGATTTCCTGATCGAGCGTCTGAGAAGAAGACGGCTCATTAGAGTCTCTGGTTCGTGCTAAGATGCTACGCTAGCGATTCGCCGGCTGGGATTACACGACTCCAACGCCGGCGTGGAAGAAAATCCTCTCGCTCCTACGCGAGGCCTTCCTGCTCACCTCGCCGTTCTGTCGCACCTCGTGACGGGTCAGAGCTCTGCAGCTGAAGAGGTGGAAACTTTCCGGCGCCGCTGCCCGCCGCCATTAAGGCGGGCTTAAGAACCCGTTTTCGAGAATGCTCCTCGTACCTCGTTGCCGGTTTAATGTAGCTCGCCGTTCTACGGCTCGCACCGTTAAAGCTCCCGCCGGCCGCCGGAGACGCGTTTTCCTGAAGGTCGGACAATGTGAGCACAAACGGTCGCTCGGGTTGAGAGTTCCACTTCCTGTCGGCGCTCGTTTCTGGAAGAGCGACCACACAGGTGTGCAGACATGCTGCTTATTGCTCCATTAAGGAGTCGGCGCGTCCCGCGGCACGTCGTGCTGCAGGAGTCATAAAAAAATAAAAAATAACATCTGAGCAAAGCAGGACGGCGTCAAAAAGGGTGGGAAACGGTGAACGGCGAGGGGCGGGGGAAAGGCGGAGAGGAAGAACAAAAACGGCAAGCGATCAAAAACTACGTGCATTCTGCAATATTACGAAGAAGTAATTAGATCTTCACACAGAATTACCCCCAAACATTACAGTACTGGGCTGTGGACAGATTTATCGCACAGACTAATAAACCAGCCTCACCATGGAAACCGTCCATGGCGGTCGTACCTTCGCTGCAGCGAGACCAAAATTAACTCGTCACGTCAAACGCCGACTCGTTAAAGCCGCGAGGAACTCATTTAAAACGCATTCGGTCCAACAGAGAATTAGTTTTGTTGCCGTAGCGAGAAGCCATCAGCGCCGTCTCACCGAGGATTAGACGCTTTAATTACTTCCACCTCTCTCCGCTATCGCCATCTGCTCCGGGTCCGGATGGGCCTCCGCGAGCAGCACGCCGCTCAAATCAAACGCAGCGATCTGCAGACGTTAGCGTGATAAGCCGTGCCGAGGTGTATTCTGGCCTTTGTGAATCCACTTTGCGTCGTGCCGATAAGGCTTATTAGCGTCCCGGCGTAATCCGTCCGTGTTTGGCAACCGCCTGAAAGACCTCTTCAAAGGCCGCTTTGTTACCGACAGGAAAGAAGTGCGAGCGAGACGCTCGGGAGAATTAGATTTCATGACGTTACTGCTTGTGTCTTATGGTATCGCCATATAAGGTAGGCTATATTAGCCAATAGGGGTTGTTTCATGCCAGTGATGTCATAACAGTCAGGCAGGTGGCCCCTGGGCCACATGGGGCCCCCTAATGATTCCATTCCGGCCCATAGAATATGACTGAATTAAAAAGACACACACGCATCGATGTGTCTCAGCTCCGTCTTTCTGTCCAAGTCAAAGACGGATAACAATGGAAGACGGAGGACAAGGGCAGGTAAAAACTCGCGTGTAGGCGCTACGTGTAGGCGCTACGGTGATGATGTAAAGGAACGCCGTCGGTGAGGGCGGTGCGTTAGTCCAGAAGCGGCCTTATTTAATCAATAGATCAATCGGGCCCCCGAACGGAAGGCAAAGAGGTGACCTCGTCCGACAGGAGAGGGTCAGCGCCGCCGTGCAGAACACGTCTGAATTCAACTTCATCCTGTTGCCTGTGCCTGGCGTTCCCTGCCGCACATACGTCAATGGAAAAAAGGCAATTTGTCTCTGAGTGCTGACCCCCCCCCCCCCCCCCCCCCCCGCCCCCGACTGTTTTTCTACTGTATTAATAGCAATGAGTTTGTTGTTATGGAAGCGAGTACCCAGCAACAGGAAGGAGGCGGCCATAGCTGCTTTGCTCTTCTCATTTCAGAGAAGAGAACCAGCGATAACGTGTTTCTGATCAGGGCCATCGCTCTTGGAATCATTGATATATGCACGTTAGCGGATGCAGTGACGCGCAACGTCAAACGGGTCGTTCATATTAATGAGTCGATACAGAAGGGAGGTGCTTTCAGACCCAACAAGTGCCTCCGAATGATCATGAAGTCTCTCATCTGTTTGGCCGTGGGTCGTCAATTAGTCCCCAGTAACGGACACGGACTCAATATTAGGAGTAAAACTACAATAGTTGCCACAGCAACAGAAATAAATGCAAACTCCATCATAGCGCAGGGAAGACGAGGTGTAAAAATACAAAACCGAAACACAATGGCGACACTTACAGAGACGACAATCAGACAGGAAGGAGGCAATCAGAGACAAAGAGATCAATCAGAGACAAAGAGATCAATCAGAAAGGAGGAGAAGAGAAACCAAACACCTCCAGGAAATATCTTATCATGAAAATACGCCAAACAAACTAATGCCAGAGAAAGCAATCCTCCACACCACTAGGTGGCGAATGTGAGGCGGTAGCTGCAAGTAGCAAAAAAAAACATTTACAGCAAATAAATAACAGAACCTTCCACAAAACACTTCCTGCGATGAGCTTTGAATGTCCGACTTTGGAAAACTTCATCGAAGTCTTCTTCTACTGTCACAGATTAATGCGCTTCATAGCAGGAGACACACGTTCGCTGCCCAGCGATGACATTTATTACATTTCCACATCATGAAATGCAAAAAAAAAAGAAACCAATCAATTTAGCAGCCAATCAAATGCAGTCTTATCTCTCCGCTTTGCTTCGGCTTCTTTATTATCACCATGCGATGGTGAAAACATTCACACCACGGACGGAGAGTACTATTACAAAACTACACAGAAGTACCCCGACACAGAGCGCTCAGCATGAGGCGACATAAAACACGGTAACAGACGTGGTCGTGATGACGGCGAGGAATATCGTTAAACTACACTGGGATTGTGTGACTTTATTCCGACTGCTCTTTGTAATATTAAAAACTATTCTGTGGTTTACATGAAGAGCCTTCATCTCGTCGCGTCGGAACGCGGTCGCTAACGATGTTTCTCGAGCTCTGCCTTTGCTGCCGCCGTGTATTTGTACGCACAATTGTGACACAACATCTCCCGGCTTATGATTTATTGAACCATGCTGGTCTTTCAGATGTAAAAAAGGAACGATGGGGGGAAAAGAAATGATCACCAGACAGCAAATTCTACAGGAATAACAGGACAGCGGCGATGTGGCGGCGTGCACAGCAGGCGTTTGAAGCTGCTGAAAGCTAATAGCGGTGATGCTACTTTAGCCTCCTCGTGTCTGAAAACAGCAAATTCTTTCTGTAATGATTTTGTGCAGGTGATGAAATGAATTATTTGCGGTTGTACTCTACAGGCTCTAAACTTTGATTTGCCCTCACAGGTTTTCAAATAATGCCTTTCAGGGAATATCCTTCCGTCATGAAACTCATTAAACTATCAGCAGACGATTAACTTGTCTACCTGTGTGCTTCAAACACTTCCAGCCTTCCTGTCCCAACTTGTTGATGAAAGGTACTTCGAGAAGTTCAGACAGGAAAGTAAAAGTGTCTCCAGGTTCCTGCTCAAGGAAAGATACAAGTCATAAATCAATAGAACTATTGATCGGGTTCGGTTTCCATAGCAGAGGTGCAAAACTGTCTAATGTTCATTTATTCACGACATAAAGTCTTTTTATGGCGGAGATTTTCACTAATAGATGCTGACTTCACTCAGTATTAATTAATAAATGGCCGCCCTCGTAATATATGAGGCAAAATTAGCAATCTTGTGAACAATCATAGTCTTTATTGATGACAAAATACACGTCATTGAAATGTCAAGAGATGTAATGGTTGCTGCTAATGTGGATAAATCAGAGGTAATTTAACATCTATCGGCAAGATGTTTTGCAGCTTCATAGACTTTCCCCTTCCTTTCAAACGCTGTCATTAAAATGCGGCGTATAGAAATTAAACATTTGGCAGAGCGTCTAACGCCCTCAGAAACACGACAGACGCCTTCCTGAAGCGGCCCCGCCGCTACGAACAAGCTACCGCCGGAATCCGGAGGGTGTCGTCTTGATGCAGACGAGTGAAAAGGCGCGTTGCTGCCAGCAAAACCGATACAGAAGAACCGCAAAGAAAACCACTGGCGGAACACTTTCCACCTCCGTGACACCGCTAGCGCCGAACTGCCCCCTGGGAAAACGGATGCAATAAAAGAGACCCTGTTTTTCTTCAAATGTGGAGCTATTTAAAAAAAATCACTGCTATTACAGACCACTCCCCCGCTAATCCCAGTGAATGAATACAGTCTCAAGCACGTTGTATACTCATCCTGGCAACACAGCAGGAAGGGGAGGGGCTTGAAAGAGCGTTCAAGTTTGTGAAAATGGCGACTGAGGTAGCTACGCGGGAGAACAACAGGAAGCAACCGATGTTGTTGAAAGTGGCATTTGCTACGGATGCTTTTGTCTCTCTGACTGTCAGGTTGCACCGCCATCTACTGGTCTGGCATGCATATTACAGCGAATGTAATGTTTTTTTTGATCCGCTCACTTCCGGGTCTGACATCGTTTCATGCTTCCAGACCAGTTTAAAAGCGCGTCCGGGTACTGAATGAAGCCAAAACACGCAAAAATCACACGCAATAAACGCCTGTTCACAACAATCAAACAAATGAATACACTCCCTCACGCTCGAACCCCCCCCCCACCCCCCCGAGCGCATTATAAAACAATTAGGCCTCTCTGATTTGTCTGTTTTTTCGGCACCTCAGCTCGACAGCAACCCGCAGAGTCCAGCTGCCCCCCCTCCCCCCGGGCCTCTGCAGAGTGGTGGGGAAAAGAAGCGCTCCTTCAAAAGACAGAAGGATGAAGACACAGAGGCGGGGGGCGGGGGGGCTACTTCTCTGCAGCTGAAGTGTTGGATAGGATGACATGGGGGTGGCGTGTTGAGTGCGTAATGGCAGTGGCGTGAGCATCCGTCTGCGGTAAGCCGTGGCGGGCGGATGGCGTTGGAAGCGCTCTAATTGCGCTGCAGGCAGGCTGATGGACGGGCGGGGAGGAAGGCGGCCTCCGGAGCGACGGGATTTAAAGCACGCCGCGTTACTAAGGGAGATGAACGAGGCTGTCTCGGGACAAAAGAAGACGGGAGAGTCAACATGACATTTGCTAAACGGGAAGATAAATAAATGACATCATTTCCTCTCCGCACGCCGAGCAGTCGTTTGAGTTGAAGTCCCTCCACCAGTCGAACTGGGAATCAAAGGAGGGTTAAACGCCTTTAAACTGGGTTTGGATCTTTATAATGTGGGAACCAGTCTCGTACACTCCTCGTTAGCTTAGCGTTAGCGTTCCCGCCCTTTATTCCTTGAGCTTTTCCAGCCAAACATCTTGCAGGTAAATCATTTCCCCCCTCAGGTCGTGTTGCACAGCTGCATCTTTCCGCTGCGTAAACAGCCCGGCGCCGTGGGAGGAGTCAAAAAGGCGCTTCTTTAAAGTCTCGTCTGATGCCGGCGCTTCAGGGGGTTTCTGGCTTCTTCCCTGTGATCCAAAGCGTTCCATAAACTGCTGCAGGTCTTCATTACGGCCCGGCTCCTTTCATCTCCCCCCCGTCACTCTTCAAACAGCTGATCGGTTGAATCGGGTTTGCTATTGATTGGTTTTTATTTCTCCTTGAAACACTGGAAGGACAAAGAGAAACCTCCAGATGTCCAATCTGATCATCCCCACCTCCCCGCATCCTCCCCATTGGCCACACCCCCTTGTAAGAGGCCATTATGACCCATCGGCGTTGACCGTCCCCGATTGAGCAGCCGATCGGTTCCTATTTTACTGCTCGCTTCACGACATTGGACTTCAGAGCAACGATCAACTCGAAGGAAGCACTTTTTACTTTACCTGAAATGTTCGCCGTTTATTACCTGCAAGGTCTGAAGCCTTTTGAGCACGATTTGAAAGAAAGAGAAAATATCGTCGAGCTTTTAATGCGTCGAGGAAAAGCCCGACTCTGCAGGAGAGGCGAAACGCTCTCGGGTTGCAGATTTGCTCACCTCTGTCTGTTCTCGGCGCCACAGGCAGGTGACTTGGAGGGGGGATAATCCCCGCCAATCAATTACCCTTCACAGCCAAAGTCATCAGGCGGCGCCAGCTGGCTTATTCCTGCAGCTGTCGAATCAAAGGGGGGGAAATGGAGGGAAGCGTTTAAGCGAGGCGCCCACGCCGCGCTAATGGATCGGCGACCTCGCCACTCCTGAAATGATGGATACAGGTGATTCGAAAGTGCCTCGCTATTTTTCCAATTGTGCTGTTTTGTGCGTCCGGCTACAGCGGGGGGGGGGGGCATAAACGAGGTTCTTCCCGTGGAGCAAACGGGAGGCCGGATTGCCACCTGCGGTTCCCGCCATCGCTGGTCCACCCGGTCTCAGAATTATGCCGTCATTTCTTGTCGCTTTGAGGAGGTTACTCACAAATGACCCCGCCGCTGATTGGCTCAGACATGGAGGAGGAGGAGCTCGCTCCGGCATCTGTATTTCATCAGGGAATGAACGACGGAGATGGAGAGGCGGAGTCCGACTGAGGGTGTCGGTGTCAACCCAGGACAATTTATTCTCTCAAATACAAGCGCTAATCTAATAAGGACAAGGAGGGGAAATTACTTCTGAGTAATACTGTGTGTGTGTGTGTGTGTGCGTGCGCGCCTGTCTGAAACTAATTCTTCTGACTATTATGAGACGGAGCTGAGAGGGGATTACTGTCTTTGTCATCCTCGACATCACTTGCTTTAATAAAACTTCAAGCCGGTGATTACATTTCATATGTAAATACGCTCGTCCGTGTGAATCGACAGCGAGCGAGACGAGGTTAGCGCCACACGCGCGTTCGATCGGCGCACACGCAGAGTCGGACGAGAAATCCTGCAATTAAGGCGGATAAAGGTAGAAGGAAGGCTGGAAATAAAGTCCTTTATTAGGCGAAGGTGAAGTAAGTGTTTCTATGGTTACCTCCGGCGAAGCACATTTAGTGCGTTAGCATTCGTTTAGCCTTGTTTAGCAAATATTCGGCCATAAGATAAAAGAGTAACAAACAAATGAGCCGGAACGGGACCTGATGAGCTCAATGAAAGTGATAATAATGAACCAATTCACAACGACTACATTTCCCATGAGCCCTCTTCTCAAAGGTACAGGCCCCCAATGAGCTGATTAAGAGTATTGGAATAAGAAACACACATTATTCATCTCCATTTTTGAGTGATTTCATGTTAAATTAACGATTAAAGAAAACAAAGAAACGGTTTTGCCGGGGGGGGGGGGGGCTTTGCAGGAAGTCGGTGAAAAGCAGCGGTTTTGGTTTGTCATCTGATGAGCCTATTGTTCATAAAAACACCCAGAGAGGTCCATTTCTGTCGTTTCCTGATATCGGTCGATCCATTTCTCCGGCAGCCCGGGGGTGGAAACGAGGGGCGAGCGCCTTCAAACGCCGCCTTCTGCTCTTCACGCAAAGTCAAGTGGTCGGAGGAGGTTTGGTCAAAACACACGGAACTAATCAATCGCGTAATTCTTGAGGAAATTGTCTAATTATCCGGGGGCCCAACGGAAAAATCAATCCTGCTGATGAGTCTGATCGGACCGAGCGCACTCCAGTTGATTATCAAAGAGGCTTGATTCGCCAAGAGAAGCCGCTGCCGGTGGAGACAAAGGCAACAAACACCAAAGAGAAGTGTCTGAGAAAAGACAGAATTAATCGTGGAAAGTCCGGAAAAGATTCCTGGAGCTTCTAAAAGTTGTGGAATTCTCTTAAACAACAACAAAGAGGGCCTCAAAACAACAACAAAAACAACCTTTAGATTGCGCCCCAAAGCAGGACGTACACTACAGCTTAGCGAGTTGAAGCTAATCTGTAAGCTAACCGAATCACGGTTTGGTCGGATCCGGTTTGAACCAGAACCACACGCTAGCGCGGCCTGATGACGATCCGCCGCGCCGCACCCTCGCTCCCCGCTCAGCATTTCCTGAGGTTTTTACGATTATAAAGGTACGAATTAGCTTCATGTATTATTCAGTTGTGATATATAATGTTTGTTTTCTTATTAGGTTCTGATTCAATCTGGTTCTCATCAGAAAACCACAAGAGGAGCGCTTCTTTTGCTGCACGGAACGGCGGCGGACGCTGCCCCGCCTTCTAACGCCGCCGCCGCATTTTCCACTTTATTCGTCATTTTGAAGCAAACAACCAATTATGCAGATAGCGCCGAAAAGTCAGCAACTCAGCGGATTTCATATCGTCTCCTTGTGGCTTCTTTTATTTGGATAAATCAAGTAACGCTCCGGGCGGCGGGAAATGAATGGGAAGTTTGTATCCTGTTCTCTCCGAGAACGGCCGCCGGGAAAAAAGCATCCCGGCAACAAAGCAAAATGAGATCTGGTGGCTCGGATGAGAAATTCATCTGCGATAATAAGATCTGATATCTGGAACACGTCTGCGTCTGTCCGCATCGGGACAAAGTAGCCTGGCGGTCAAGTAAAGCAGAGGAACCGGAATCGATCGGAACGCCGGAGGGGAAGACGATTCAAGCGGCGGTCCAGCTGGAATAGATCAAACCTAGCAGAGAGCCGCAGCCCGGCGCCGTTCGATGAACCCCGCCCCGACCACGAGGACAAGGCGACCGGCAGGTACGCACCGATGGATAAAACACACGCACCTCAAACCTCGGGCACCGCCAGCGTAAATCTGTCCGGGTTCAATGGCAACCAAACCAAGCGCCAAACCAAGCGCCAAACCAAGCGCCAAACCACGCGCCCATCTCAGCCCGGACTCTTAACGGGCCTTCAGAACCAGGACCGCCGCTGCCGTTTCTGATCCACACGGGCGATGGCGCCGCTTTTAACACCTCCCGTTTTGTTGTTTCTCTTCAGCCAACAGACATTCAAAAGAACAGAGGAGAAAATCCTCGGAAAAGACTGATGGAGATTTGGTGAATAGCGAGGGCTGCTTTGTGCCGCGGTTAGCTAACGGATCCGGAGCATCCGGCCGCTAGACTCCAGACCGGGGTGGCGGCCCCCGGAGGGTAAATGCTCGGCTCATTAGCAAAGGAGCTGCAGCATCGTGTCGGAATAATGACAACAAAGCTGAGAGTAAGTCCTTCCAAACAGGAAAGGTTTATTTATGGGGGGGGGGGGGGGCTTTTAAACTCTCCCCCCCGGTCTCAATGCTAATCAGAGGCTGCAATAAGCCTCCTGGCTCAGACACGAGAGCGATATCAATCTCCTCTTCAGCCCTTCGCTCTCCCATCCTGATCCTATTTACAAAACGTATCGTCGGACGTTTTTCCCCCGCCGGCTGAAAAACAAACGCTTTTAGCGACGGGCAACACGAAACACCGATGCTGCCGGTACTCGAACCGTTTTACCGCTTCCAGCGAGGCGCTTGTGAAAGTCGTTTTTGCCGTTTGTCTCGTCGCGGGATACAAAACGTCCCAGAGAAATTCAGGTAACAAATATAAAAGCCACAGAAAGCTCTTCTTTCTTTCCGTCTGGGTTGCCATGTTGGAACGTGACCCTCCGATGTGTCACCCCCCCCCACCGCTGCCGTCTGCCGCCCTGGAACTGGGTGCTGCAGAAAACCCTTTAAACATGGCGGCGAAGGCGGGCGCGAGCGTTTTACACGCCGTTAGCTCGCTGCGGTTCATGAATGACCCTCTGTGATGCCAGGACGCATTAGCATCAGGCAGCGATCACTAGCGCAATCTGCGGCGGCGGTGAATTCCATCCATCGGCGGTTTGGTGAGGAACAAAAAATACAAAAAGCTTCCCTTCGTTCTTCCTGACAGGAGAAAGATGGAGAACGTGTTTCCCTTGGAATGAAACAAACAAAAACGCAGAGAAATCAAACAACATTTAAAATGGTTTGATTTGCACCGGATTACCGTCGGCTGGGGGAGGGGGGGGGGGCGTCTGTTGTCATCAAAATATGGCACATCATTTTCTTTGGATTTGTTTTACAGATTCAAATCTCCGTCCACAATTATCATAAATTATCACATCTCTGGGTGTTGTTCTTTGTGTTTGTGCTGACGGAGCTCTTCTGTCACCGTCTCAAACACGAGCGTGAATAAATGTGCTCAGATCAAACGCCGCTGGAAAATGGTTTGTGAGGTTTGAACGGAATCCTTATTCCAACTCAACTTTATTAGTAAACTCCACAGTGAGTAAAAGCACGTTTGAACCTTCGGTTTGGTTTCCTCTTTCTTTGGTTTCTCGGTCACGACAGCCTGTGATTGGTTCACTTTTTTTTTTTTTTTTATGTGTTGCTGGCAGCAAATTGAGAACCGGCATATCTTCACAAAAATCGTTGGAGTTGATGCAGTAGAACATTAACTTTATTGTTTCTGCTCTGCTGACATCGGGTTTGTGTCAGAGATCATTAGAAGAGTCATTATTTTACACGACCAGAAGAAGAACATTAAATAAATCATTAAAAGTTTTCCGTTTGGAACATTTTAACATCAAAAAAGCTCATCTTATTATTGCTGGGCAGTTTAAAATGTTTTGTTTTGCCATTTTCATAATTTTAATCATTTCAAACTTGTTAATTTTAATCTGATAGCTGTTAGCCGTTAGCTGCCCCAACATCAAACAGGTAGCAACCACAAGCTAGCAGCAGCCAGTGGTGCTAGCACATGTTAGCCTCGTGGCACAAACATTGTTGACTGTAGCTTTGCTGACCAACTTAGCTTGTGTTAGCTTAGCCGTAATGTAAAAATGCTTAAAATGTTTATGAACCATCCTGATTATTACCCAAGCATGAAAAAAAAAACTCCCTAAAGCATCTTTTGAAAGTCAAAAATACTTTGAAGTCAGTGAGAACAGAATAATGTTGTCCATAAGAAGTCAAATAGATATCGTTCTGTTTTAGCATCGAAGTCTGTGGCTTCATGCGTGGAGGTGAAAACACTGTAAAGGCCTAAAAACGGCATCACAGTGAATCATCAGCATCAGAAACACAGAAGTATCGTGATATGAACCATATCTGACATCACATTCCTGCCTCGTCTCAGGAACTCTGTGAGTTCCAGCTGCTTGGACAGAAAATCCATGTCAATACTGAAAGTCCTGGTTCTGCTGCAGCAGAATCCATTTCGGACACGCAGTATCGGTGTTTCTGGAAATACTACAGAATACTACAGCACAACATCAATATTTCAGGCGCCTAATGCCACCCCGTTGGCCTCTTTCTGATTGCATCCGCTAAAGGCCGTGGAATAATACGAGAATCCGATCGGTTCCGTGTTAAAAGCAAACCGAACCGGGCAGATTGTGTCCAGCTGCTGACCCCGGTGCAGACAGACAGAGATAGAGGCAATAAGCAGGCCCGCTCCCTGGAGGACGCCCGTCTGTCCTCTGGTCCATGAGCGACGAATCACTCCAGTGTTTCGTAGCAACGAGCACCTGAGGCGCCGCGCTCCCCAAAGACGAGCGGATTAAAAGCCCACTTCCTCATTTGCATCCTTTTACCTGAAGGTCAGGTCTCGCCTCGCGGAAGGCGGCAGCGAGTCCGGCTTGTCCTCGTCGACCGAGACGCGAGACGCAAAGACATCGGCGGAACGCGTCGCCTCCTTAGAAGAGACTTTCGTCACGCCACCGACTGCGACTCTGCGTTCGGACCTCTTTTATGTGCTTAGGTGAGTTTGAAGGTGGAACAGTTCCTCCGCCCCACGACCCGAATCCTCCGTATTCACCGGAGGTGTTTGGTGCGAACAGACAGATTCGCACAGCAGGATGAAACCGATGGAGTGTCTGACACCGACCTATAAACGCGTCATCGGCCGCCACGCTCCACCGCTCCGCCGCTGTGATCACTCTGATGTTTCCTTTCAGCCGGATCACAGGGAGGCTGCCGACCCGGACCGTTTCAGATACAATCAAGGGAGTGCACTCACCGTCGGCGCCTCTGCACTCTACTCCGCATCAAATTAAGGTAAAAGTAAGAGGCCGGGGCCTGATTCGATTTCAACCGAATAAGTGGAGCCGCATTCACGGAATGTAAAAAATCTTCCCGACCTCCGAACGCCTCTGCTGGAACACAATGTTTAATAAAGTCTCACATTAGCGACCCGTCTCGGAGCGCAGGAGCGATCCGCAGGGACGGGGGCGGGACGGGACAATGGCCTGCCAGAGATCGTTATCAATCTGCAGGGGAAGGCCCAAAAAAAAAAAAAAAAAAAGATCTGGCTTGTTTTTGTTCTAAAGTAGAGTTACCACAAAGAAAAAACAAAAACAGCGTTCAGAGCCATCCGACAATCGGCTGCATCGTCACGACGTCCGTGTTCGCTTCAATTCAGAGTAATTCACCTAAATTGCGTGTTTTTGGAGGAAACCCGAGAAACCAGAGGGAACCCATGCGGTCGCAGGGAGAACATACAAACCCTGCAGATAGGATTCGAACCCGGAACCTTCTTGCTGTGCGGCAACAGCAACGCCCGCTACGCCACTGTGCCACGCTAGCTCGATGCAGACATCCAAATTCGTTCAAGTCTACATTTAGCGGGAATTAGCCAAAGTTAGCATGCTACGATGCTAGCGTGTTAGCGTTTCTCTGTAATTTAAACCTCATGACCTCGGTTTCTATTGTCCGCAGGTTTCTCATACTCAACCAAAGGAATATTTCATGCTAAATGTCTGAGCGTTGCTATAGTTTATTACTGTCTCCATCAGTGTTTCCTGTATTTCCAAATTAATCACACATTTAGAACGTCTTGCTATTGAGAGACATGCTTTATTTGTCCGCTTTAATTAGCTCGTGTATTATCCTGCGCGCTGCCGTTCCTTCGCCCTGGCAGCAGGAAGTGATGCAACCACACCAGGATCTGAGCGCGACCGCCGTTCACGAATGAAACGTTTTGGTTCGGGTTTCCTGTTGCTTCTCAGCGAAGGACAGGCATCTTCCTCGAGAGATGGAATCCTAATTAGATGAAGCAGATGGTGTTGCAGCCATTACGAGACGGATAACCGTTGACTCGCGACAGCGTGACGTTTCTTTACACGTGCACCCACGTTCTGGAGCCGCAAGAACAACCATGACCTTCCCAACAAATGAGCAAGGACGCCATTTTATTTAAAGTTCTGAAGTTAATAGAATCGTACTCAGCGCCATCCCCCTCAAAATAGCAAAATACACTTTTTCATGGTTTAAAAATTATTGGGGGGAAAACGTTCTCTCTTTCTTTTGCCCATCAGAAAATATTTCCAGTGAGGCAGGATTAAAGATTAAGATTCATCTGATTTAAGGCCAACTTTGATATCATACTGGGAGGAGACCCTACAGGTGCCACACAGGCAGTGTTGTGACTTCCATGAGAACCAAACCTAACGCCACCTGACAGAAACAGACGTCTCCGTTGTGCATGCACGCCGCCGTCTCTCCGGGATGGCCTCCGCCAGGGGGGGGGGGGGGGTGCTCCTCTGATGATGTCATCCAAATCCATGCTGGGTTCTTCCGTTAAACTGTCACAACAATCGCATTATTGCTCCTGAAGTTAAACTAAAATGGGATATATAATCTAAACATGTGTATTTAGTAATTCCTTTCTTGTAGCTCTGCTCCGATTGCTGACGGCGGTTCCAGGTAATAAATACTCCGCCCTCTAACCGTCGCCGGCGGCGCTAACAAACATTCGTTTTGCCCAGAAGCTTCCTAATGACCGATGAGCCGCTGACTTTTCCTGTCGAGCCAGAAGGGGTGACATTTGTGGGTTTTAGAGAAACGTCTCAACAACCTCTTGATGGATTGTTGTGAAATGTGGTTCAGACATTCGTTTTTTTCCCCCGGTGATGAATGGCTCCGACTTCTGCTCCAGCACAACAGGAAGAAACAGAAAAGATCATCGGCCTCCTGGTGTAAAGAACGAGCGTTGGTGCTTTGTAATCCAGATTAAGCACAAAGGCACAGCAAACACGCAACACCTTCTGGAGCCACAAAGTACGTACGCAACTTTTAAAATGCGTTTTGGTGAATCTAGCGTCCCCATAAGTGGCGGGAACACATCTACGCATGTTTTACATCGCAGGGAAAACGCTTAAAATGCAATAGCATGAAAGTAAACGAACACGGAGACACAGACGCTGCGCCGCTCGTCCCGTCTGATCAGTTTACCTGCGAGCAGCCACGCTGCGAGACGAGCTGCATTTAGAGATCCGAGTCTGCTCTGGTTTGTAAAGTCGCTGCATTCACACCTCCCCGAAATCAATTTGGACCTGATGCATCTTAAGATAATACGATTGATCTGGTCATTTCTCTGTCTCAGATCGATCCTTGTCGATATAAGCATGATGCAAAAACAGCTTTCGACAGCGCACGTCTTCTTCCTACACATGGTTTGGAAATAAAAAGCCTTTTTCCGAGCCGTATTTGATTCCCCTCAGAGATTGAATGAAAAAGGAGCAGCTGTTCAAAGCATCTTTAATCTACCCCCCCCCCCCCCCTTTACAGGTCTTATTATTGTTCTGTAATGTATTCGAGCCGAGGTTGAACACCTTTCACGTTGAAAAGCTCGTCATTCAGAGGAACGCCGCCCCCCCCGCGCCCGCTCTCCCACTGACTCAGCATGAAATGACACGGCTTCCATTTAGGCTGCTCCTCCAGTAACTAGATGGAGTTCAAAGGGGGCTTAATCTCGCCCGTCGCTCAGAACAGCAGCTAACGCATGTGAGAGACGCTCCATGATTACTTTCCTCCGCCGACAGGTTCCGTGGATTCATTATTCTCTTTAGGCCTGAGCCTGAGCCCTCGTTGATTTCACTTCACTCCTTGTCTTTCACAAAAACATACTTTGACTGAGGCTAATATTTACTGGGAAGCAGGCACAAGAGCGAAGGTGTGCACGCCAGGCTAACGCTAACCACCTCCGCTCTGGATGATTGATTTAACGCGGTTAGAAAACGCTATCGCGAACATTGAGACACAATGCTGCTTTCTTTTGTGTGTAGTAGTACAAGTACACAAGTAAAGTAATGATTTTTTTTTTTTTGAGAACCTCTCAGTTTAGAGCCGGCAAAACACTTTACTTTTTGATCTCTGTTATTAAGCACATTTACAAAATATATAGTTTTGAGAAAGATCAGAAACATGAATTTTAATGCAATTTGCTTCTCATTCCAAATAGTGATTTCAACAGAAAAGTCAAAGATGGCACAGATTGCAGCGAGGAGAAGGCTCCCGAGGCCCGAGGCGATGTTATCGGGGTCACAGGCAGATTAGGAAATAATCAAGTTGTTTTTAAGCAGCAACGATTCAACCTCAGATTCCTTTATGACCGCAATCTATTCATTATCTCGACAGGCTGCTTATTTAAAAAGAACGGGGCCCCTTTCATGTGTAAAGCGTCTCTTTCTATAGCATCCAATTACAAAGGTTCAAGGGGGGGCGGGGGGGGGGGAACAGCATCATTAGTGCAAAGAACTACTGTTAGGCTACTCGATTTAAATATCATTCAAGTCAAAGTGACAATGGCCGTCTCGAAAAGCATTTAAGCAAAACGTATTTAAGGGGCTCTTGTGAGCGTTACCTTGAGTAATGGTTTAATCACCGTGAAAGGGCCAGCGGCATCGCATCCTAATGGCAGCCATTTTAATATCAATACGCTCCAACAGCTAATCCCTCCTCGGGCTTCTGTTTGTGCCGTCTGCCGTTTCACATCTTAAATAAGAGAAGGTTCAACTAGAACTGGAAAATAATCTGCATTCTCCTCTGAAGTCGCTCAGAAATCAAAGGCATGTCTAAAAAATGCAAACGAATTCTTGCTGTTTTGTTTTATCGTTGGGCAACGATGACAGAAATACCTCGACATCCAAGTTCATTTAGTCCCTTAACCCATTCATTCATTCATTCATTCATTTTCTTCTGCTTTGTGGGTTCCGGAGTTGCTGGAGCCGATCCCAGCTTGCTATGGGAGAGAGGCGGGGTACACCACGGACATGTCTCGGGCCCACAAAGAGACAGATGACTCTAGCGAGTCTTTTTTAACCTCTTTCGTTGTTTGTTCATTTCACTGAAACACCCGGCGGATTGTCGTCCGGCGCGTTTTGACACTGCCGATACTCTAATTCTCTAATTGACAGCTCATCGCTTGGAGCGTAGGATCGGCATTAAGAGAGTCTTACCTTTGTCTCTGCGCCTCAACTCCTCAAGACCCATCAGCCCTTCCTGAAGCAGCCCGATAACCCCGGGCTCCTAATCAGCTCATAAATATTCATGAGACCAGCCGAGAGCTTTTGAAGGTGTGACGCTTCACAATAGCCTCCAGCGCGCCACAAATCCCGGCGCACAAAGTTGAGCGGTGAGCTCGCAGCTTCATTCTCCCTTTTAGCATTTAGAGTACGTTTCTCACATGAAAGCACCTTAAACTCTCTTTAGAGCTCTTCCTGGAGCTTGCTCTTCGCTCATTCAATCTCCGGATTGAAATATGAGGTGTCAAAACACGAACAATTATAGAAAATCATAAATTTGTGACCAATTTGGGAAAGGGAATGAGGCTGTCAGCTACCTAAGACGCATGCGTTTCCCACTTGGCATTTCTTAATGCCTGCCAGCTCCCCTCGCTGTGCCGTTAAGCTGCCATCTCTCCCCGTACTAATTGAACGCCCCCCCCCCCCCCGTTCTCAGCCCCCACCATCATGCATCGCTCATCTATCATTGTTTGTTGGGAGCCGGTGTGGTTGTCCTTTCTACTGACTTTGAGAGAGCACTTCATCTTATTTGTTTGTTCCCTGACATGGGAATGATGCACTCAGCCGGCTGGCCATTTAGAAGCTGGGTAGCGTTCAAGAACAGCCTCTTTCATCATCCTGTGTTATACAGCGCCGCGGCTTTGTGAAGGACCTGCACGCCACGGTCATTTGTCATTTTACCATCCGCATCTAATTTACTTAATAGATAAGATACAGAAAGACCAGCGTGGCACAGACAAAAATAAATATTTAGGGCTTACAAATGGTCAGATTACGCTTCAGGTATTTGTACTTTCAGGGTTTTGATGGACGCGGACTCATTTATCTGCAGCAGACGTAGAAACCGGTGACGTTTAAAAATGATTACAGAAGAAGAATGGTTGTTTTCTCAGTAAACTTGACATGACAACATGAGAGACGTGACCGTCTTCGGGAACGTTGTCCGAGATATAACGGGCACGGGCGAAGTGGTGACAAACGCAAATAAATAAAAATGGACTGAACCAAACGTCCACGAAAACGTCCTCAGAATCAAAGAGGGAAAATTACAATAGTTACATGTCAGCCTTGTTAGCATTAGCAGCTAGCTTGAGCGTTAGCCAGGCTGCAGGCCAAGGCTAATCTTTGATTTATGCTAGTTTATTACGATCGGCAGCGTTTTTATGCGCATCCATAGCCGTAAAGTTTTACTTTTCTTAAAATACATAAAGTAAACATTGAAGCGAAATAGAGGAAAAACAACAAACGAAAAAAGAGCGTACCATGGTGTTCTTAGCAAACACTGAATTATTGATATTTATTTGTCCCATATCTACAAATAATGAAATGAAAGCACATCCGAGTGAAGAGCAGCTGCTTCTCCAGGCTGCGAGTCCGACTGGCACCTCGGCGTTTAGAAATGGGCCCACTGGGTTCCTCCGCATTATGAAGTGTATTAAGGTCACCGCTTCGATCGGTTCTGTGGCTCCGGGGTTATAATGGAGAACAATGCCGCCTCCCTTTGTTGCCTCTCTGGTGATATTTATTCATTGTCGCTGCATTGGACGACGGCGCTTTTATTCTGGCAGCTCATTCTCTCCGCTCCAGGAGATGCTCTGGAGGAGGACCGAGAACTAATCAAAACCGCCGGGCAACATATTTTCTGCAGGATCCAACCGTTTTTCCGAGGAGCAGAAGCCCGGGATGGAGGTGAGGTGACCTCGGATGAAAGTAGCTCAAGCCTAAACTAGATCAGCTCGCTCGGGGCGAAGGCGCTGCAGCTGAGGCGGCACGAAGGGAACAGGAATTCCTCTTTTTACTACATAATAGAAGCATCTTAATAAACAGGCCTGTAATACAGCAGGACAGACTGCTTGGACCGAGTGTCCTACATCCTTCTGACAGTTTGTCGTTATGAGCATGATCATTATTTTGTATCGGCTAATTATTCCTCTCGGCTGGGAGTCAGAGTCGGAGTCGGAGGGATGATCCGGTCGTTGGAGGATTCTCAGCAGGTGTGCAGATCCCAATTAGCTCAAATTATTCGACAGCGTCGTCCTTCCTCGCGTCCAAACGGCGAGTAAACATCTCGTCATTGCCGAGTATAAAAATACACAATCCATTTTAAATAGAACACTAAAAAAGCTCTCAGAGAGCGCAGACCTCCCCCAAGCAGCTCGTCCCACTCCCGTCCACATGGTGATCTGGATCAGCACCAGAAGGTTCTAGATTGTCCTTGGTGTCTTTATAAAGAGTTGGGTTTTAATGTTAAACTGTAATATTTGTTCCTGACCTCATTCTGGATCAGAACCAGGTTTATATCGGACCCCTTTATGACTGAATCATGACGCAGCCTAATGTAGTTACGGTAATTCAACATGGCCGACTTGGTGGTAAATCGGCAACTCCCTGTGTTACCATAATTTAGATTTAGATCTGCAACACCGTTTTATGCATTCATATTTTAACTGTATAAAGTGATCAATGGGCTTCTGGGGCCGCAGTGAAGCTGAATTAAACTGAACGACTCCTGAACCAGCAAAGACGAGACGTATCGATTCCACAGCTGAAGGTCAGGAAGTACAATGAAAGCGCGGACGTTTCTGGAGATGCGGGATTCGGCTCGATGTGAAATTCCTGTTTGTCTCCGCGTTCCGCTGGGAGGGGAGGCCTGACCGGAATCCGATCAGCGGAATGACTCTCGGTGCGCTGGTCGATGTGGGGACAGCATCGGTGTCGCCGGCCGCATTAATGAGGCCTCGATTCTACCGTTTAATTTGTGAATCACAAGTTCGTGCAGCGCAGAGCGAGGGCGGCTGTCCCGGGGAGGTCGCGGGGGTCAGGGGGCGGGCGGAATCAGGAGCACGTGAATCTAGAGGCCCGGAAGCCATTGAACAAGAAGACAAACTAAACTGTTATCTTATCTTACTACAAAGAAAGGATGACTCATGGGCCAGGAAACGACCCGTTACTTCCTGGTTCAGATCCAGACGGATGGGCGGAGCCAGGTAAGTTTTTTTTTTTTTCCTTTAACGCGTTCCAACTTTTGTGGAAGGAATCGGACTTGAGGGTTTTGCAAACGCACTTTGAAAGAGACTCGTAAATAAACGAAATGATTCGTTTCTATGATTCGTGTGTTTGAGGCCAACATGACGATTTTTCTCGGAGGACGTGTCGCATTCCGAAGCGTGCGAACGCTGATCTGTGCGCGTTTGTTTCTACCGTGTATCAGCGCGTCCCCATCCACCGCCGACATACGAGAGAGAGAGACTCCATTTGCATATCGCCTCCAGAGTTACCTTCCCGCCGCCTGGATAGAAGCAGAGGAGAGAGAAACTTTGATTTGAAGTTTGACGCTAAATATAAGACGGCGGAGCGGAAACTCCGGAAAGTAGAGCAGCAGAGTCGTCCCGGGGCGGGATCGTTCGGGGTCGGATGATCCTGACGAACGTTATCACAGCAAACATGGAGGGAAGTGAGAATATTTATACATTTAAGTTACCAAAGAAGACTAAAATCTATTGATTGATCATTTAGAAGTGATTTGTTTTTCTGGAAAATAATGAAGTGCAAAATAAAATCAAAATTATTTGAACATTCCACAAGATAAAATCCATCACGTGAGGACAGATTACAGATTATTGCCTGCCTCCTAAATATTCCTGGCTGCGCTTTCAGAAACCTCGTCCTGCTCCGAGTCAAAACAGAACCTCCGAGTCCTCCAGTCTCCTCGCATTGTCCCTGCAGCCTTTGGACCACATGGAGGACACATCTAACGTTGGCTCCGCCCATCCAGTTAGCCCACCTCAGACGGCCCAACCAATCAGGCGCCATCACTGCAACCCACCACAGCACCTTTACCTACATCTGCAATCATTTAGACCTGTAAAGTCGCTACGAGACTCGTGGACGTCCCGAGTCTCGTCCCGAGTCTCATCCCGAGCCTCATCCCGAGCCTCGTCCCCAGTCTCGTCCCGAGTCTCGTCCCGAGTCTCGTCCCGAGTCTCGTCCCGAGTCTCGTCCTGAGCCTCGTCCCGAGTCTCGCCACGCCCCTCCCCGACTCTCGTCCCCAGTCTCGTCCTGAGCACGCTTCAGGTCTCGATTCGTACAGATCTAATTCCACATCGTCTTGCAGGAAACCTTTACAAGGACAAGTCCCTGCAGGTGAAAGCGTCCATTCACAGCCTGACAGCCTTCCACAGCGGTGACCTTGACGAGGAAAGCGAGGCGTCGAGTGGGGGGGGGGGCTGAAGGGAGGGGGCCGAGGAGGAGCTGACAGGCTGTTATCAATGCTGCTGAGCTACATTTGTGGTCCAGCGGGGAGAGGCAGACAGAGAAGAAGAGAGACAGGGGGGCGTGGTGGATAGATGGCGGGGTGGGCGGCAACCATGCAGGGCCGAGGGATGCTGCTCTTCCTCTCGCCTCACCTGTCAGCGCCGCCGTAATGAAGTTAAACGAGGGCCCGGGCCCAGCAGGGCGTTCTGGAGACGGGGGCCGGGAGGACGGTCAGCAGGCGACTGACAGACTGCATGAGACGCCGGCTCAGTCGATCAATAGCTCCTTCCCTCTTGGGTCGAAACCTCGTCATCAGCGGCCCCCCCCCACCTCTGACCGGACGGGGGCTTCTCTTCATGTGTCATCGCAGCAAGAGGGAAGGTCACCTTCTGTCGCTTTAATGGAGGGGCGTTCTGGGAGCACAAGACTCCGCCCTTTTCATTCTTTAAGGGAGCTGCTGGTTGCTGGCGGGACGCCGGCGAGACCCGGAGATCCGTGGGGGGGGGGGGGGGGGGGGCTCTCAGGGCCTGACATAGCTGTGGTCTTAAGATGATCTTCCAATTGGTGCGTCCCAAAGGAAGTCTGTGATCCAGATGCTCCGTCCCGTCGTCCCAACGGAGGACGGGGAGTCCAGCTTTGAATGTTCCTGATTGTGTCTCATTTTCTTCTGGACGTTTCGGGGGAAGTCGCTGCACAAGCCCAGCCGAATATTGATAAGTGAGGTCATTCGAGCCTTTCAAACGTCAAACTCCCTCTAATTGTATTCTCGATAGGACAAAGCAGCAAAAGGTCTTCCGATGCGTCCCAGACAGGTGGACAAAGCAAACGCTCCGATCGATGGAGCCGCGCTCGTATCCGGCCGACGTTCCATGGAAATCTTCAGAGGAGCTATTTTCCTGCATCTGTTCTTCGTTTGTTCCCTTTATTATCCTTAATTTGCCGTCCATCCAGTGGCGATGAGGAGTCTCACTCCGCTTGCTCCATTAACTTTATTGCTAATAATATATTTCATTATGGCCCGTTATTGGAAAGAATATTGCAATCTGCTCATGATAGCTCGCATCCAAAATGGCTAATTATGTAAATGAATGGCGGAGCCAGAATAAATAAATAAAGAACACAAATTAACATACTGTAATTGAATGCCACTCTTAGTTATTCTGCTATTTGAACTGACGGATGGGAGGGACTCGGAGACGCAGACGCGGCTCATCTCCACGCATCGACAACGCCAGGACTCTGCAGACGAGTCGCCTGCGTCTGCGGTGTTTTACGCTCTTAATCGCATCTCAGCGGGCTGCGCTGCCATCAATCAATGGAGCGTCCTCGGGATCGATTTCAAAAAGCCCAACGGTCGCAAAAGAAGCACGACTAAAAGGAAATGATTTCAAGAGTCGTCACTCGCTGGAAAGGCCGCGTCCTTGGAGCCAATCGGGGGCCTCGTTAGCGTCGTCGCATGCGATAACGAAAGGTCGTCGACGGGGTTGACATTTTGACAAAAGAACTTCAAGCACAAGCTAAAGATAGAGATCAGATGGAGGACAAATCACTATATAGGGAGACTGATCGGATGCTAACGTTGCTACGTCTAGCGTGTTGGTAAATCACGATTAATGGTAGACTTGATCAGACAAAACCCAACCTGCGCAGGTTTTATTGAACGCTCTCATGTCAGAGAATGAATCCGATTCTGCGAACCTGTAAAACCTTAAACCATAAAATAACTCGCCGCCGTTGAAACAGGAAGTCGAACACGTCTCTCTGAAATGGGTAGAAATTCTACACTTCACATCCACACAGCCTAACAAATCCTGCTTCATTGTAAATCCTCGCCGCGGCTGAAACGCGATCAATTACTCTTTATTTCCACCTTTGTTTGGCTGCCAGGTTCTGCCGCATTCAGACAGCCAAACTAAATTAAGACATTTTTAAATGAGAAAAGAATTGTGACTACCCTTGCAGTTCTTATCGGCGCCCGAATGAGCGTTAAAATGTGAAATGGTGCCTTCACGACTTGATTAGTCGCCATTCCTGCTGAAATGAAGTTGGCTCTGACGGTTATTCTCAAGCCCGCCGGACGTGCGAGCTTCCAGAACCACATTAGTTTCCCCTTCTCTCCGCTGAAGCACCGTTTTCAGAGCATCGGTATCGCTGGAGAAGATCACACCCTGTATGGCACCAGCTCCATCATGACTCCCATTGCCTGAGTTAAGAAATAAGAGCTCATTGATTTATAAAGGGTTAGCTTTTTTTTGTGGCTGCCCAGGAGCTAACGCTCATTAGCATTAATATCGAGAAGCTAAGCTAACTTTCTCGTGTTACACTCGTCTGTTTGTTACCAGCCAAAACTTTCAATGTGTTTTCTGCTGCAGGAAATCATGACGACTAAGTTTGAGATGTCCAAGATGGAGTGAAGAAGAAAGTATGGAGCAAGAGAGGATGAATAGTAGAGCGTAGTATCTGCGTACGAGGTTTAATCGTGTTTGTGAGGAGGCAGCGATGGGTGTCGGTGTGATTTTACCCCTGAATTTATGAGCTTTGTAAGCCTTGATTCATTCAGGGGGAGAAATGTCCATCGCCACTGCAAAAAGATCCTTTTTACCTTTTATTGTTATTGCCTGTTTGTATTTATATTTCGATACAGTATATTTTCAAAAGTTGCCTTCTCACCGTTTACATGCCGATGTGTGTTTTTCAAACGTTGGGTATTTTCATTCTCCCTGTTCTGCTTAGTTTTACTTTAACTAACGACGATTCTTTAAAACTGTCATGTCCGAAGTTGTGAATCTATAAAAGTGAAAGACTCGCTGCTTTAGAGGAATATCTGCATTTATTTCTCCTTCTTGACTATTTGTGTGTGTTTTGTTTTTGTCTGATTTGGTGTTTCAGTGCAATTTGAATCATTAAAATTGTTCACGTTTGGGAAATTTCAAAGAGTGTGTCTATTTTAAATGTAAAGTTTGTGACAAAAGGAATAAAACACGAAACCCAAAGCTAGCATTCAACTAGCATTAATCCTGCTGTTGCTAGCTAGCTTTAAAGCTATCCATTCAATATAGACGAGGAAACCATTGATTATCTTTGTAGACAAGGGCCCTTCCCCATAAGCAAAAGCTAAGAAAACCAATAAACAAGCTAGCCCGCCCTGGAGTAACCTGAACGGTGTAGGAATGTTTTATAGCCCCCCCCCCCCCCACAATGAGGAAAGGGAAAAGATTCCAGTTCAAAGTCAACGTGATTCGAGGCTCACCTCCGAAGTCGCCATGGGTCTGATAAAACGCACGGAAGAAATAAAAGCTTCAGCCCGAATCAATGACTCCTGCCCTCATGAAGTAGGGAAGTCAAAAATCAAGCCCATCAAAATCGCCCAGCGAGGATGAAGTTCCCGACAGTGTGACAACTGCGAGGAGAGCGTCAGCGCCCACGCTGCCAAAAGTGAAGAAAGCGTTGGACTTTTTTTTTTCTTGTTGAAGATTCATGTAAATAGTTACACCATCAATATAATAGACAAGACAAAGATAGACATTTTCTAATTTTTATTCAATAATGGTGCACCCCGCCTCTCACCCACAGCCAGCTGCGATAGGCGCTGCAACACCTATGACCTGCAAGGCGTGGGGGGCCGGGGGTACACGATGCCGGGCCGTGAATGGTTGCCTGTGTGGGGACATGTTCAGGGTGCACCCCCGCTGCTCGCCCACAGCCAGCTGTGATAGGTGCTGCAACACCTATGACCTGCAAGGCGTGGGGGGCCGGGGGTACATGATGCCGGGCCGTGAATGGTTGTCTGTGTGGCGACATGTTCAGGGTGCACCCCCGCCGCTCGCCCACAGCCAGCAGTGATAGGTGCTGCAACACCTATGACCTGTAAGGCGTGGGGGGCCGGGGTACACGATGCCGGGCCGTGAATGGTTGTCTGTGTGGCGACATGTTCAGGGTGCACCCCCGCCGCTCGCCCACAGCCAGCAGTGATAGGCGCTGCAACACCTATGACCTGCAAGGCGTGGGGGGCCGGGGGTACACGATGCCGGGCCGTGAATGGTTGTCTGTGTGGGGACATGTTCAGGGTGCACCCCCGCCGCTCGCCCACAGCCAGCAGTGATAGGTGCTGCAACACCTATGACCTGCAAGGCGTGGGGGGCCGGGGTACACGGACCTGATCGTCTCAACGAAAAGACTTGGATGGGTCTTCGGATTTCTTTGACCTCCGAAAGAGGCCACAGAAAGACCTGAAGACCCGAACAAAAGTGTTGCTCTTCTGTGTCTTGGTCTTCTCCAGACGTGTCACCAGCATGTCGACAACCAGTGTGTAAATTGACACTTTCTTTCCCATCAGGATCATGCAGACTGTCCCCGTGTCGTCCATCAGTTTGCAGAGCTCCTTATGGACGGCTTTGGCGAGCTCTTTGACCTGTTTCAGGTTCATCTCCAGAGAGATGCTCGACTCCTGCATCCTGGCGACTAACAGACTCGTCATCAGCTCGGTCATTTCCATCATGTCCATTATGTCAACGTTCGTCCCCTGGAAGATCCTTGAGAAGAGCACTGTGATAATCCAGCGGCACCGCTTCTCCAAGTCTTCAGGCGACGCTGCTGTTTGGACGTCACACCTCTCTTCAGTGGGGAGATCTTCCTCTTCCACAGGCACCAAAGGCACCCCTTCCATGATGGCCGGGGCCTCTGGTGGCTCTCGAAGAATTTCCTTTTTCCTTTCTGTGGGTTCACAGACGACATTTTCCCTTTTAAAATCGGTACTCTCCATGTCTTGGACAACGGCATCGGCGGCGTTTTTCATGGAACATCGCACGTCGTCTGGAGGAATAAAATCTCCCACATTCACTGCCGGCACTTCCTTCACTTTCTTCCTGCAGAGGAATTTGCGGACCTTGGGTGCAAATCTCTGGAGGAGCACCTTGAAGTGCAGCAGTATCCTCAACCAATTGTTCCCGGGATCTTTGAAGACACGCGGCTCACTTGCTTCCGGCGTGTTCGCAGTTTTTACGGGGCTGCTGTGTGGCGAAGAGCATAAGCTCTTCATCACCTCGTTGGACAAAAGCCGTGATATTTCATACGGTGTCATGACCTCAACAACCTCCGGAACACCCATTGTAAAGGCAAGGACCGGTGGAATTATGTCTTCCAGCGCTTCCTGGACTTGCTGGTGTGCAACAGCAAAGCCCGTCCCTGACGTTTTTGCTTTCAGGGGAGAACTGGGAATCTTTTCAAGCAGTTCTGGAGCTTTTTCCAGAACTGCTTGACGCACATCATCAGTTACAACTTGAACTAAATCCGTGAACAAATTCGCAAGCTGTTTGTCAGTATTTGGATCAACGGTCCCTGACTGAAGACCCTCCCACTCTTCCTTGGTGAGATTCCCAAGGAATCCTGTGAAAAGCTCACCAAGCTGTAAAGTGGATTGTGCATGGAGGGCCAGAGCCTTCTCCTCGGAGTTCTGTGGTGATGCTCGCATCTCTGTAATTGTCACTGTTCTTCGGTAGATACCTGAGAGTGTTCGTGTGTTTGTATATATAGGTTTCCTCCAGATGACTTCAATAGCACATCAAAGTGGAATATCTACATACACATCAAAAGGTAACCCTTTGATGTGCACCCCCCCCCCCGCCACCATCAAAGACAATAGTATGACATGTTACATCAAAGAAAATAGTATACATCAAAGACACAGTAACACAGCGTGTCAGCAATTTCATCACAAACATGGTCCCATGAAAATTCTGATCTTGATTCCCATTTACAAACAAACAATCTCATTTTTAAATGCTGAAGTCTTAAAATAAAAAAAAATAAAAAAATGAGAACACACTCATCAGGGGGCTTCTTGGTTAAGAGACAACGGCATGGCTGCAAGAAATGGGGGGGGGGGGGCTCTTTGCGAACACCTAATGACAACTATTCTTTCCACCTCGACTCCTTGAGAAATCCGGGCAGGGTGATAAAGATGGAAAAATGGGAGCCGCTGCAGAGATGGAAGCTTTGAAAATGCGAAAAGGTGCGTCTCCTGCACCAATAGGCAAACGTTTCAAACGACCTCCGGCGGCTTCTGTGCCCTCATCGATCGAGGAAACGTCTCTGGTAAAGTTAGCGAGACGGCTGACTTTAGCCGCCTTTGAGTCGGGGTTGGTTGGCCGGAAAAGACGGGCTTTCACAAAACACAGATGGAAGACCCGACAGAACCCAGACTCATTTACTCTTTCTTCCAAGAAAACTAGGGTTTTCACAAAACTTCATGGAGGGGTGGGTAACGAGCTAGCAGAGCACCTCCAGTGTCCTCAGGACGGCCCGACAAGGTCGATTAATTTGGTTTATTTGTCGCTGACCTTCCTGAACTCTCCCGACCGGCTGCCCGTAACGCCGCTTGTGGAAAACGTAGCACAGAAGTGCTAACCGTCCTTTCGGAAGCGTTGGAGGTGGATCATGATGCCGTAGCAGCACTCGAGCCTAAACGAATGTGTTCAACGTGTGAATGCAGCAGGAAGTAGTGAGCAAGTAGAGCCAGATCGTTGCAGTCCCTTCCCCTCAGCGCCGCCCCCCCCCCTGCACAAACACGGTGCAGGGACAGCTACAGGTGCTCGCCTGTCACTTTCAATTAGCTGCCGGCTAACCCAACGCAAAGCTCCGTTAAGCAGGTGTCAGGGCGTCATTAGCGACGGGTCAAACTGCATTAGACTCAGACAGCCGAATCGCTACGGCCAGGCGGGCCGGCTCCAACGCGGCGCCCAGAAACGAGGCGTCAGAGGAAGGTAAACGAGGCTTCACTCGAACGTGCAGAAAGTTCTTGGGAGGATTTTCCCAGGCAGAGAATCGAACTGTACTCTCAGAAAGCAGCTAGCATACCCAGCGTCGGTGCGCTGCAGCGGCCGTCTGAGCAAACACGCCGTGAAACCGAAGCGTCTCCAGATCCGTTCCGCCAAGAATGTGCGGAACGCTTCGGCGGACGTCGCTGCAGACCTTTTTTTTCCAGCGACGGTACGCCTTTAGCCTCTAGATGCTAACTCTTCCGTAGAAAAACATGAAAAACGCCACATTTCTCATCGGGACTGACGCACATCCGACTTTTCATTGACTTTAGTTTAATCAGGAGCGGCGTTATCCCGTAACACACACCTACGACGACAAAATAATGTCAAACAGCCGCCGCAGAATTCATTAGCAAATGTCCCTCGATGCTAAGTGTGTTCTTTTGCCTGGAGGAGTTTCCCATTAACCTTCACCTCTTCTTAAAAACACGCCCATTAATGCTAAAACTCCCTCATTTAACAAAACTGTTAGAGCCCAATTCTGTATATTTCTCCCCACGCGCCGCGAGCTAATCAGTTTTCAGAGCAACAGCTGTAAACATTTCAAACGGGATGACCTGTAAATCAAGAAGCCTGTAAACGGCTGTAGGCCCGAATTATTCTCTCCATTAAATCTGTAACCGGAACAAACCTGCAAATAAAAACCGCTAATAAATCGATGTTTCGGCACAGAATGAGGAAACGCTGCTTCTTCCTTTCATTGACGACTAACGAGGCACGTCTTAAACGTTCGGTGGGAGATTTCTATTTCACGACCTCCACGTGTGACCTGTGGCTCGGTTTGGCGCCCGGGAGAGACCGAGCACGGCCACATGAAAAGCAATGACACGTTCTGAAATGGAATAATGTGCTCGCCGTTTGAGGCTGACAGCCTGTCGCCCGGCTACCTTATCAGGTGGCCAAGATCAATCGGGGGGGTAAAATCATTATCAAGAAGCTCCTGCAGCCGGTTCACACCCATTTGTCTTCTGAATCTCACATCGTGTAAAGAGCTGCATCCATTGACCCGCTTTGGGAAGACGGATTTCCTTGTTGGGAGACGGTGATGCAGGACGAGGAATATGTGGTGCAGCAAGGCGACGCTAAAAGAAGGTGAGGTGCGACGCGCCGCCTCTCGACCACGGAGCGCTCACGCTTCAGGTCGGCTCGCCTCCGGACACGAACAACGAGAGTTTGAGATCTCAAAAGTCCTGGAGTTCATTTGAGCGCTTCAAAAAGGACTCTTGGGACCCGCCCCTCTCTCAAGATGGCGTCCATCACTTGGCGCTGCCCACACGCTAACGACGCAAACCAGTCAGCCGGCGGCGTCTCCTTTACGCAGATGATCGGCCACGTCATCGCGTGTGCCGTCGCAGCCGGGCGCTGTGATCACGTCTTTGCTTTCGTGACATTAATTGCGTTCGCATCAGACGACGAGGCGGCCCGCCGCCTCCGGGGAAATCAGGCGGCGACTCTGCAGCAGCAGGCGGAGCTTTGTTGGCGAAGCGGGACTCGGCGATGGAAAGAGAAAACTTTGGAGACTCAAAGAACATCTGTGAGTCGATGGTTCCAAACGGAACCTTGGAACGTCTCACAGGGAACCTCCAGAGCGGCACGATGAAGGCAACGCCGTGCAACGTATTATTGCAGCGACGATGATGATGATGATGTCAGATATGACCTTAAATTAGGAGGAGTGGGTGGGGCTAAATGGCATGAAGCTCACCATCACGATAGAAGATGAGAGAGTACTCAATTTAAAGTAACGGCTTACGCATGAAAGCTCGACCACCTGTCCTCGCGATGACATCATCACGAGGCTGCGCCCGTTTATGAGGAAGAGGATTACGGCTGTAATTAACGCTAACAGCTGCTCGTTTAAACTGTTGTTACGGAACAAGACACGCCTCCCCGATTTCACGCGGCACAAACTGAAGGAGCACATTTGAATCCTCAGTCGAGCGGCGGATGAAGGGCGGAGCCCGACTGCGCCGTCTGAAGGCGACGCGATTGCTCCCGTGGACAGACGAGAGGAGCGCGCGTTTCCACGCTGAATGGATCTGATTGGTTCCGTTTGAAGGAGCCGCCTCTCAACGAGGGGATTGACGATGTTTGTTGGATCTCGCCGGCACGCAGGGCGAACCCTGATGAGGAAGAGCGAGCGCAAACAAAACCCGTTAATGAAACCTCCGCAGGGCATCCTCCAGTCACTTCCAGCTCCGATTGGGCTGCTCCTCGGGGAGACGGCGCCGGAGGCGGGGGCTCCCAGGTGTGCCTCGTGTGAAATGATCACATCTCTCTTTGCGAGGACAGACGCACCGGAACCCGCGGCTGCTGGAGCGTCTCGTTGTCGCTCTTAATTGAAGATGGTTTCATTCCCATGAAGCGTCGCCCGGGCCCATCTTGTAGTGAAAAGGTGGATGTTATGCATTATTCACGCTGTAATATCGCGGCGCTATTATAACCCCCCCTCCAGCGCGCACACACACACACACACACACACACACACGCCTGGCAGTGATGAAATATGTGCTCACTGTTTACAGCCTGATGAATTGATGCAGACTCAGACATAAAAGATTACATGAGGCGATTCCTTGTGGTTATTTCTCTCGCTTCATTTTCCACACACGGAGATGAAGTGCAAACGTTCTCATCTCGGTCCCGGCGGCTCCCCCCCCCCCCCCCCACCCACGTGTGACGGCACGAACCTCCGACTCACCTTCCGATCCGCCGCGGTGACTGTTACAAACAGGAAGGCAGAGCGAGCCGCCGCGGGCAGGGAAGTTCGGTTTTCCCAACCGGCTCACGGTGCAGAAACGGGAGGAAGACTTGACTCGCCGACCGCGATCTATTATTTAACACCGGATCAAAGCTGAGGAAAGGACTGCCGGGCCCGCCGGGGTTTCCTCTATATATAAAAGGAGCAGCGAGGGAATTCATTCATTTTACATCCCGGACAAAACGCAAGCGATGCCGGGTTCGAGAAGCTAAAAGAACATTCAGAACAAATCGCTCTGCCTCCCCTCGTATTCCAGCGGCAGGTTATCTTTATTCAAGAAGGTTTTTTCCCAAAAAATTCGGGAAACGAATCAGATGCAAGAAAACCGGTGTCCACGTAAAGTGAATGGAAGCGGCTAGCATCGGTTTCATTCTACGCTAGCGTATCCACGGATACGACCAATGGAAAGACGTCTTTATTTCTAAAAACACACTGTGATAATATTATTCTATGTAATGCATCAGTTGTTATTTACAGACTCCAGACATCTGACTATTGATTGCTTTATTAGGTTAGCCTGATGAAAGGAATTCGGATGAGGGTGTAATCTGATTGGCTGCTGGCTGAGGTAAAGCACGAGTCGATCCGAGTTATGTTCCTTCTCTTTATGCGAAGCTCTCGGTGTTTGTCACGTCTTATTATTTATTCATGAAAATAATGACGGCGCTTTCACAAACGTATCTTTACGCTTTAACGTCTTTAATTCTCAGGGATCTTTTTTAGCGTCGCATCGTGCAGCTCCGTGTCCCGCAGGAGCGCCGCCTGTAACGTCCTGGTTCGGGTCATGTCCAGAGAAATGTCTTCCTGCCCGCTCACGGTTAGTCAGAGATGACTTTGGAGGGAGGTAAACACCAGAAAGTTGCTCTGCAACCTCCCAGGAGAAACACAAATCCACTCTTTCCTCTTAACACTTGCACCCTTTCTAATAAAATACCCATTTTTGGAATTAATCAGCGATGGTTTCGCCGTTTTGGGTGATTTACGTTTGGCGTACTGCCAATATCTCATTATGGAAAGTAGCGCTCAGAGCTTATTTATGGCCACGTCCTCCTGGTGTAATATTAGTTTTGGCACCTTTAGCCGCTGATATAAGACCGGCTGCACAGTTAGGAAGGCAGGCGTGCAGGAAAAGCGCACCGCCGTAACCTTTAAGCTTCCTGCATTGACGTAGACGGATCAATAATTTAACACGGAATAGGGGAAATATAAGGGCAAGAAGTCACAGTCCACCTGCCCGTGACCTTTGGAAAGGAAATCAGGAATGCTGGGGGCGAGATCTCCTCCCGGCTCAGGATGGCCGATGCCGTTCTGAGCCTGCGGCGCCGCTCAAAGCCAGCATCTACAGATCAGGCAGGCTTAAATGTTGCACCACAGCGATCGCCGCTTCCTAGAGCGCCCCCCTCTGCTAAATGGACTTGTTTGTCTGCTGGGGGGTCTTGTCAGGGGCTCCTGTGTCATTAATATTTGATGGCGCTAGATGGAGGCGACCTTTAAAACATCCCGCTGCTGCAGACTCCCCGATGACCTTTCCTTTTTCATTCAGAAACTAACATGTCCCGACCAAAGCCAGAACCAGAGCCAGAACCAGAGCCAGGACCAGAGCCAGGACCAGAGCCAGGACCAGAGCCAGAACCAGAGCCAGAACCAGAAGCAGAGCCAGAACCAGAACCAGAGCCAGAACCAGACCCAGAAGCAGGACCAGAGCCAGGACCAGAGCCAGAACCAGAGCCAGAACCAGAGCCAGAGCCAGAACCAGAGCCAGAACCAGAGCCAGGACCAGAGCCAGGACCAGAGCCAGGACCAGAGCCAGAAGCAGACCCAGAACCAGAGCCAGGACCAGAGCCAGGTTACGGTCTCGGTACGAGAGGGAAAGTTCTGTTTGGTAAATGTGTGTCGTACATGATTGCCGGGACGATGTCATGTTTTCACCGAGAGCGGCGAAAGACTCAGGACTATGTGAGAAGCATCGTCGTCACGTCAACCAATCGCTTTCTGTTCCTGCCAGAATCGATCAACAGCAAATCCCCCGCTGGTATTTATTTATCTCCTGCTCTATAGATCTGCTCTAAATGCGTTTGATCCTGATCCCCGTATCAGCGCGGATTCGCGTTTTCCACCACGTGTTTTTGAAGGAACCGGCTGGGACGGTACCGTAACACGGATTAGACATGCGGGCGTCGCCGCCGTTGCGTGGGCTGGGCTTTGATACCGCCATTCTGAGCGGTGCGGTTTAAACAGAAGCTTAAAATGAAATGAGAGAAATGGGAAATATTAAACAGAGGCCTCCGTGGCGCGCCGGCAATAAAAACCCACCTCGACGATTTGAAACGCGTCTAATTGGGACAAGAGAGACCACGAGGCCTGGCGGAGGGGGGGGGGGGGGTGATAACGTCTTCCCTCGGATCGGGCTTCATTGAATTTATTTATGACCTGTAATTTCACCTTCCAGCGCACCTCGCCGTCCGTTGTTGTCCTGACCCAATTGTTTCCGTCCTGTTGCTCTTCGTTCTTGCAGCGGTCAAGATTGTCTAACCGCAACTCAATTTCTTGAGAGATGGAAAAAAAAAAAAAATGAAATGAACAAAAAAGACCTATTTCTACACAGACTCAGAATGGAATGAGTCGGTCTGAGGCCTCGCAGAAAATGCAATCACGGCTCTCGCCCTGGGGTGAAATCAGGACGAAGGTGTAGCGACTCGGCCTCGTAGGCGGAGCGCCGCCGGCACACAGACCCACTGTGCTTTCCCCCGGTTGCTTCCTCGCAGGCCTTTGGAGTGCATCAATAAACGCTAACAGAATACAAAGCGGTCGGCGTCGAGTTGGGGAATTAGAAATCACAGAGCTCCTTCGACAGGCGGCCGCGAGGGACTTCTTGGATGGCGAGGCATCGACGCATTCTCTGGAGGGCTCCGATGGGAACTGTGCAAGGATGCGAAATGACGGCGCGCAGCTGCCAAGCACAAATGCAGACGGTTGCATCAACCTGGCAACGAGAGGTGCGGACAAGAGGAGGGAGGCGGCATGTGGCTGTCTTTGGCACGCCACGGGCATCTGGCAGCAGTCGAGCGGACAGCGCGCGTTGGGCTTATCTCCCCGCCCAGCGCCCAGGAAGACAATAGGCCAGTGAATATCAAGCATGTGTGTCGCCTCTCTGCATGCAGACGGCAAAGGTGTTCGGCGATGTCGTCCCAGGACCGGCAGGAATGGTTCACCGGAGAGGCATCGCCTCGGCAAAAGAGAGGTGGAAGTGATGAAGTCGTTCTCTGAGAGCTCCCAGTGGCGGCGGCAGGAACTCCATCCGGTCGTTGCAGGCGTTTTGCTGGTCTTTGGGTTTATAGCCCCTTAAAAGGCGAGTGTAATGCTACTTTTTCCTTACTGCCCTGTCGGTAATTACCTCCGCCTCGTCCCGCCGGAGGTAAAAAGGTACGCAGAATTTGCCGACATATTTTTTAATAAAGGCAACACGGGAGGAAAATTATCAACCGTATCCCAGTAAGGAAATAATTTGTGTCTCTGCAGTTGAGGCGAAAACAAAACGGACAATCTATTCCTAGATTTTTGAGATCACACATTCCTACACGTACAGATCTGAATACTTTCCTCCCGCCGCAGTGACAGATCCAGCATCACAGAGTGAAAATAGATCCACATATGCAGTAATAACCCAGATATGTATGAAATGAAGAGGCGGAGAAGCAGCGCGTCTTAATCGCACCCTGATGTTTGACAGATGAACCGCTGCGCCGTGCTCCAGAAGCATCGTGTACCTCCTGTATTCTTTTCCCACAGCAACAAAACTCATTATGCTGCGAGATATTATCTACCAACCTGAACGTCTCATACTAGCAAGCTGCTTAACGTAGCATGCTGTTTAAGCAGTACCTCAACACTTCGGGGAAAGTAGTTTTTCTCCGGCGCACCAGCAGTTTTATATCAATTCTATGTTTTAGTTCCACGTAGGTCCATCACGCGTTTGGTCCGGAGCGGGAAGAAACCGCTAGCCTGAACCCCGAGCGCTCCAAAAACAGGAAACAAGACCATGTGGTCTGATCATCTGTGAGCTAGCTTGTGGCTAAGTTCTTAAAAGACTAACAGCACATAAACAAATGATTCTAAGACAACAAGTCAACATCCTTAAGACTGCTGCTTGCTAGCCAGCTGTGCAGGGGTTAGCTTCCTGTCAATGCTAGCTTAGCAACTTAGCTGCACATTTCAGCTATTTCGTGGTATAAAAGAATGTATAGTGTACATAACAGACAAACAAAACACAGTTTGGCCAACAAAATAGTTAAGATGGATAAATTCAGTTCAATTAAAAAGAGTAACACAGCTAGTAATAGCGAATGGTGTCATTAAACCTATTCCACCAGCTAACATTAGCTTCAAGGGCTAAATAGGTCAGTTGTTTGTTTGGCAGCATCTCCATGGTGGCTTCTTTCATTGGCTAATGTGGGCTTGTCATCTTCCAGATTTTAAATATCAGATATGTTTAACTAATTACATTTTGGTCCTACAAATCCTCTCCTCCTGATGAGTTCACTACATTTCCACACTTTATTACACCCGAACAAAAGCCTGGGTGATTGTTGACTGAAATCTGTGACTCACTTCCTTATTCTGAGACGGCATATTTAGGCAGATGCTAGCTTCTCATGCTAAGCTAGTCTAACAATGTACTTGGCAAGTCTCTCTTTGAAACAAGGACATAAGACTGATCCGCCTTCTCGCGTAACTAGCGTACGACAGACATCGCTCGTTCCCGAAACTCCGGGAGTATAATCTGACATGTTCCGTGTGATTTATTCCAAACCACAGGGATTAGCATGCATGCTGTACACTGGGAATGAATTTAATGTGGCAAAACACACAGTGGCGTCTTATCCACACTGGCAGGCAAATAAATCCACCCATTACAAGAACGAAACAGGCTGGCGACACGCTCCTTCTATGTTCCAGTGTTGATTCGTTCCACACTCAGCTAACATACGAACTATAAACTCTGGATTATGTGCAGATACACAGGTAGGTGCAGAATACGGCAATGTTTCTAAATATGTTCAGAGCAATTTAATTTTTGATGGACTACCAATCGGAACGATGCAAACTTCCAGGTTTTAACGCATGCTTTCCGTGCGAGATGTCCCGTTGATGACGGAAGTTCTCCATTATCCCGTAAAAGCCTTAGAGTTGCAGTTAATCTCAGTTTTTCTAACATTCCCACGGGAGAATGCACAGAGAGGCCACTCTCCTGCTAACTATTCATAAAACATACGGATGTATTTACATAAACATAAAGCTGGTGATGAAACTCAAACGGGTTTAATGCATATAAATTTACTCCAGCGGCAACGGGTTAGAAATAAGATATTCACTCGTCTTGTCCTCAAGGCAACAGTCTTCATCAACTCTCCCCGGCAAATGCATTCAGGTGAATTACCTCACCTGCATGTTTCCCGTCTTCGCTCCGCTCCAAATGTATATTTGAATCTCCCAGATCTAGTTTATGATCTGGGACATCATTCCGCTCATTCGTCATAATCCGATTCTTCAGATATCCTGAGCTCCCAAATCATTTTAAAGACGCATCTTTACTGGTTTTTGTTGCGTTGTTAGCTTCCGAGCTAACAGAGTTAGCTCGTGCCTCACTGGAGGAGAGGCTCTTGCTCCAACATGCTGCAATTTCAGTATATATTCTGAAATTTATTGGGGGGTGGATCACAAATTTGCACCCCCCTCACATGCTAGCAGTTTTAGCATGCAGGCTAAACTTCCTTTGGTTGTCAAACTGATGCTGATGCGCCTCATGACTGATAAAAAGACTTACAAAAACCGAGGAGTCGTCCTCCGAGACAGGATTATGGATCCGGTCCACTCACCGCCGGCCCCCGCTTTGGGTCGGAGGCGGGGGCTCAATCCATTTCAAGAGCTTTTAGACAAACACGCCGGGCTGGTTTACCCAGCGGGGGGGTGTTTAACCCACTCGTCACGTTTTAAAGCGCTGCAGGGACTCATCCGCCGCCAGATGACCGGTTCTCCACTGCAGGCTGCAGGATTTAAACACAATTCCCACTTCAGACACGCCCCTCTGTGTTATTCAAAGCATTCCGGTTGTTCTCGGCAAATCCCTCGCTTTCAACCTCTGGTCCCGCATTTGTTTATTACATTTCCCCGAATTGCTTTTTAGCATCCTCAGAGAGCATCTTATTTGTTTTAGCTGCTGCTGGAAGAAGACATAATCATAACACGAACTGCAGTAACAGCAAAAAAACACACTTTACTTCTGCGAGGAAAAAAGACTCATCTCTTTGAACACAAACTCCGTAATGGCTGCATTGTATTCCGCTTTGCCGAGACCACTGGAAAAGTTAAAATTGGTCTTATTCCCTCCTCGCCATAGGTTTCTATCCGGATCATTATTGAGCACTGAAGGAAAATCGTGAAAGAGGAATGTTTTGTGGGACGAGTATCGTAGTATTCAAGAAAATGTTGCTCAAACGTGGGCTGGAGAACCATCAGGGCACGTCGATCCAATGAGGTCGAGGTCACTGGGTCACATGGTTCGGGTTGGTCTCGGTGAAACGTCAGGCTCGGTTATTGCGCTGCTTTGAGGTCAAGTGGGGGGGGGGGATAAAACTATGCACGAGAGAAGGATTGCGTGGACGGCAGACCGCGGAAGAACCGCTACCTCAGGTTGTGGCACCCTAAAAACATCTGAACGAGACGCAGCGTGTACGCCACCCGGTGTACGCCGGGTCAGGACCGGGATTTACCGGAGGTCCACAACTTCCTGTCTGTAATGTCAGCTGGGACGTGTTTGAAGGGAGCTTTAGCCGTTTTAGCTAACGGGTATCAACAGTGTTATTCTTACCTTTGAAAACGCTGCGATGTCTTCTGGATCGTCACCGTCCAATCAGGAAGCTGTGAAATAACAACAAATAATGACGCCCTTGATGAGGAAACGGTTCGCTCGGCTAGAAACACAATCAATGCTCTACTCAATAAAACAAACTCGTAATCAAGATGGTTTCATTCATGACAGAAAGAGTCACAACGGGCTGTTGGGTTCCCTTCAGGCCCCGCGGGCGCCGTTTGGCCCGCGGGGCCCGGAGCAGATGGCCCATCGGTAAATTACATATAGAAGCCAGTAAACGTCCAAACCCAGAGACAGAAGACAGAGAAATGGAACAAACCAAGTCCCGAGGCTCGTTATTACGATTCATTCATCATCGGAGCGTCCTCGCTTCCCCCCCCCGCCGCCATGACGCAATGTCTGCGGCCCGCTGAGGTGCGAGATCAACGCGGAGCTGCGGCATCCGTCAGCAGCCTCCAGTTACGACGTTCGTTCTGATGCGGATCCGAGGATGTAAATAACAAACAGCAGCCGCAGCACGAAGCCCGTTTATGCCTCTTTTACGCGAGTGCAAATATAAGATGTCATTTATTCTGCTTTCTATTTCTCCTACGAGAACCGTAATTCAATTGTTCCTTTAAAGCCGAAGTCGCTCCGCTTCGGAAATATCATATGGAATATCATATGGAATATGAAGCATTCCGTCAGCCAGCCGAATATAAAGGCGTTAAATGGCCTCCAACTGAAAGCGCTACTGCAGGAAAAACAGAAATATTAATAACAAACATCCTATATCAAAGGAAAACAGCGACGGGGGACACCGCGCTGCACAACAACTACTTTGAGTTAATTGACGCGGCGGGAAAAGGCTGCAGGTCGTATTCACTGCAGGAATTATTCCCACTTAAAGGATTTGAACAAGTTCAAGTGATGTTTGTGTTCAACACGAAAGAGAAGCAAACAGTTTGTTTTGGAAAGCAACATTAAATACCAATAAATAAAACCAAACATCCAGCTTCGGGTCGAGTCGATCGGGAACAAAGAGTCAACGCCATCCGATAATCAAACGGAATAATCCATCACGGAGACGCATCCGCCTCCGGACGGGAACGCTGCTGCCGGGAATACAAACAACCTCGTACGACTTGGTGGAGAAACAGTTTCAAGTTTTGGATTCTGACTTGGATTCAGGGTCGAGGTTGAAGGAAGAACCGGTTAAATCCTGGAGCAGAACCAAACTGTCAGAGCACTGGTCACGACCCAGTAGAACAAACTCTACTGTAAACAAGAACCAATCTCTCATCTCCTAAACTCCCAATCTCGTTGTGTATCCACCAGGAAATGACAATAAAGGCTTTCTGTTCGATTCCAACTACGACTTCAAAGTAAAAGCATTCCTCTGGCTGATTTTACTTTGGAGGGGTGCATGTTCGGAGGATGTTTGTGTGAAATCTGCTTTATAAATAAAGTTTTGTGTTTTGTTTACATTATTTGATCCGACCTTTGACCTCGGGACCAATCCGAACCCCCCCCGGTCTAGACGTCGTGTGCGACTTTGTGGATTGCTCAAAAGAGCCGGGCTGAAATTGGGATAGCGTCATCAGCGATAAGACGAAGGGTTAAAAGAGGGAAGAAAGGAAGCGGCTATTTCAAAGGCTCCGCCTCCACCGCCGTTTCATTTTGAATTCCGGGCCGTTATGGACTAGGGCTGAAGTTAATGGCATTTCTACATGCGGACTGAGTTCCTTTTCTTTCCCGTCTAGGCTCCGCCTCTCTCCTCTCGCCTTTGTTCGGGTTGGACACCGTTTCTGCTCCACCGGCTGCAGGCGGAGAAGGCCTTCAGCGAGATAGGAGAGAGGGCGGCTTTGTTCGGGGGCTATTAGCCTCCCAGAGGGGGGGGGGGCACACAACCAACTCGATTAATGCTAATAAAGAGGAAGACGGGGACGGGGCCGACTGCCGTTAAGCATCACCGCTCCTCCACGGAGACACACATCCCGGGATTCATCCCGGTCACAATCCCGCTACACCGAAGGGATTTACAACGTTATCCGACGGGGGGGGGGGGGGGGGCTGCAAACGATAAGAAGACGTTTATGGTGCGAGTTTGTCGCCCAATAACTCGGCGGCCCATCGTCCTTGCGTTTCAACGCCGGGCTCTTTCCCTGCTTTACAATAGAAAAATGTCAGCCGGAGCCGGATCCGGATCCGGATCCGTCAGACTCGGCACGGCTTCCCGCGGTGACCCCAGTATTCCCTCGGAGGTCGGCTCGTCAGTCGGTTTGGCTGGCTGAGCCTGATAGATCCTTCAGCAGATAACAAGCAGGGACAGAAAGGAACACCGCGTGTGTGTGTGTGTGCGTGTGCGTGTGTGTGTGCGTGTGTGTGTGGAGGAAGATGTAGCCACTCGTGTGTGTCTGTTAGCATCAAACGACGGGAGGCAGGTGTTGCTTGGCTCCCTGTTAGCGTCTGAAACCTGAGACGAGGACACCTGAAACAGCCGACCCCCCCCCCCCCCCCCCGGTGTGGGAAGAAAAGGGAAGAGCTGGGTGTGATATCGGCAGGAGGAAGATGAGTCATGTCATCTGGAACGAAAGCAGCCGCTACACCTGTGAGGAGCTGACGGTGGGCGCCATCAGCACATTGTTATCTCCCTCCGTTCCCCGGCTAAGAGGCGGCGGCGGCGGCGGACCTCCGAGGCCGACGGCGCCGCCGCACCAGAGGCCATTAAAGACAGACGGCAGCAAATAGCAGGGGAGGAAGAGCGAGCAGAGGAAGAGGAGGCAAAAAGCCAGGAGAGGAACGGAACACAGCGTGGCTCATTATCCCCCAGAGCGGCTTTTACGGGTTCGCCCTCGCAGGTGTGAGGAGAGGAATCCTCCCGCCTCAGAGCGACTCAAAGCGACTCCTCTGCTTCACGTCGCCGGGCAGAGTTCATAAGCCAGGGTCAAAGTTGAGTCGTCATTCATGAGCAAAGAGTGTTATAAAATAAAAGACATCCTGACGTCCCTCGTTTTCAACCTGGTGTCCTCCTCCTCCTCCTGCAGCAGCTCCAGCTCGGCCTGCCGTAGAATCGCCGATGTTGCTGCAGTGCCCCCCAGTGGACAGGAGGAGAACAGCGCGTGTCTCCATCATAAATCTCAGATGTCAAAGGAATCGCTGAAGGTCAAACGGACATCATGAGAGTCAAGTGAGGAGGAGCGGGACGTCCGGGCGGTTCTGAAAGCCGATCCGACTTCACCTGAGCGGGACGTCCGGGCGGTTCTGAAAGCCGATCCGACTTCACCTGAGCGGGACGTCCGAGCGGTTCTGAACGACGATCCGACTTCACCTGAGCGGGACGTCCGAGCGGTTCTGAAAGACAATCCGACTTCACCTGAGCGGGACGTCCGTCCGGGCGGTTCTGAACGACGATCCGACTTCACCTGAGCGGGACGTCCGAGCGGTTCTGAACGACGATCCGACTTCACCTGAGCGGGACGTCCGGGCGGTTCTGAAAGACGATCCGACTTCACCTGAGCGGGACGTCCGGGCGGTTCTGAAAGACGATCCGACTTCACCTGAGCGGGACGTCCGGGCGGTTCTGAAAGACGATCCGACTTCACCTGAGCGGGACGCCCGAGCGGTTCTGAACGACGATCCGACTTCACCTGAGCGGGACGTCCGAGCGGTTCTGAACGACGATCCGACTTCACCTGAGCGGGACGTCCGGGCGGTTCTGAAAGACGATCCGACTTCACCTGAGCGGGACGTCCGAGCGGTTCTGAACGACGATCCGACTTCACCTGAGCGGGACGTCCGAGCGGTTCTGAACGACGATCCGACTTCAACACGCAGCAACACAATTCAAACGCTAACCTCACCGCGCCGCCTGCTGGTGTAATTATGCAAATGAAGGTAATTAGCATCGCCGTGTTTCGTTTGGAGCTCGGAACCGAAGCCGAACGTCTTTTTCTTCTTCTTCATCAGCAACAATCATTTCACAGCGTCGGAGCGCTTCGCCAGCTGGGGGCTGAAATTCTGGGACTTGAGCCTTTTCCTTCGCCGCCTGCCAGACGCACGCCGCGGCGCGGCTATTCTCGGCCGCCTGTTGACCTGACAGGTGAGTGTCGTGGAGGAGCCGCCTGTCATCTGCAGGTGGAAACGCTCAGCAGGGTGCGCTGCGCCAGGCGGCGGCCGGCACAGTCGCATCCCAGGACAACAGCACCGAGGGTCTGCAGGTACCGGGGGGGGGGCTTCTCTTTTCACCTTTCTGTCGCCGTGTCTTTTGGGGTTTCGCCGCAGGTGAAAGCCGGGAGGGCTGATTTTACCTGGCGTGCGTCGGCAGCAGATTTATTCGCTTCGGGGGCGAGCGGAGACGCCGTCGCTGAGCGTGTCGCTGCCGTCTGAGGAGCTCACCTGAGGTTTCATGAGGCGCGGCGTGAAGCAGGTAAAGGCGTCGCCCATCCATGCAGGAGGAGGTAATAGGAGACGCAGGGGTTTAAAGTGATTCCACTGACCCCCCCCCCCCCCGCCCCCCCAGGCCGGGGTTTAAGGTCGACATCAGCCTGGAGGTTTCCACGATGTACGGCTTGTATCTGGAGGCGGTGAACGACTACATCAATGAGTCCTACGGCGAGGACGTGTGGAGGCTGATCGAGAACCGGGCCGAGATCCCACACCTCATGTTCGTCCGGCATCAGATGTACAAGTAGGTCACCGTTGCGTTCTGACCTCCGCGAGAGAACCCAGAAGGTTCTGGACGGATCCAGAAGAGATCCTGGACTCTGGATCACTTTGAAATGTTTGTTAACTTAACTTCAACATTTCTGAAAGTGTTGCTTTCAGTGAAGAACTTCTAAACCAATAATAACATCAAAGTGAATCCAGTTCCTAAAGGTTTGTTTTCATGGTTCTTCGTCTTCCTCTGCATTTATCCGGGCTTCGGAGACACGCCCCCTTTGCTATAAGACGCTGCATGATGGGTTCATGGTTAAGGCTTCTAAAAGTATAGCTCAAATAAAAGTAGGGGCGTTATTTTTCGACGCAAACGCAGATCATTCTTCCTCCGCAGCGACAATCTGATCCTGAGATTGGCGAAGGCAGCCGGCGAGGTTCTGGGAAAGACTCACGACGAGCTGATGTACGCCTTCGGGGTCTACATGGTGAAGAGGATCGGGAACTACGGATATGAGCAGATCCTAAAGGTGAGTCCAGAACGGGAGGGAGAACGTCCCAGGAAGTGGAGGCAGATCTTTCCTGAGTTCAAAGTGCAAAGAGATGAATGAACGACTAACGGAGGGTCGAGTTGAGCAGGAAGACAGGAACTGTGCAGGAAGGCTGCTGATCCTGAAGGCCAATCAGGGACAGGTGGGACTAATTAGGGCGGGACTAAAGAGACAGGAAGTAAACGTGACATGGAGAGAAATTAGGAAGTAAAACAGGAACTCATCTTTTTGAATACGACTCATCGTATTATTGCAGATCAGAAACGGAGATTGTTGATCGGTGAGGGAACGCGTGTAATATTAACGATTATTGAACAATATTTTATCATCGATTTCCATCTTTTCCAGGTTTTGGGGCGAAACGTCCGCGACTTCATCAACGAGCTGGACAACCTGCACGAGTACTTCCGCTTCTCCTTCCCGAAGGTGCAGCCGCCGAGCTTCTGCGTGGAGGAGGAGTGCGAGACGAGCCTCACGCTGCACTACCGCAGCACCCGCAAGGGCTTCACCCAGTTCGTCAAAGGTAACCGCGGCGACGGCGGGCCGGGTCATGCTGAGATCTGCTCGGGAACTGGGCCGAAAGCAGCTTCATTTAAATATGTAAATTCTAGAAATGATAAATAAAGTCAATACATTGGTCTTTGATGAAGTTTTCTGAATTTAGAGAATCGGATGTAAAGATTCATAAACACGAGTTGGTGACTAATTTTAAAGACTCATTAATCATGTTTTTCTGCCTGGGTTGAAAGGTCAAATGATGATGAGGGTAAGAACCCCCCATCCGGGGTCGTTTGTCTTTGACCCCTGCAGGGCAACTTTCCCAAGTGGGACGTCAATTCTACAACACCGCCATCGAAGTGGAAATCCTGTCCAAAGAGGAAACGGAGAAGATGACGTACGTGGTGCGTACCCGGCGACCGTAGGTCGGGTGTCTTCGTCCGACCGCCACCGACGCCAGCCGGAGATCTTAAGATAACTGGCTTCCGGGTCTTCGTTGCGTGAATAGTTGCTGAGGGTTTGCGTCTTCCTGACTTTACAGCAGTAGAAATGCTAATGCTGCTATTTGCTTTGCGGGAAACTCCTCCCCGCCCGTCCAGGTTTATAAGATGAACTTCGACAACGCCGCCTTCAAACACCGGATGCCCGAACAGAAGACGGCGCCGAGCTACGAGAAGCTGCCGTTGAAGCGAGGTATCTTCTTTGACATGTTCCCTTTCAGCGTCATTTTTCGCCGGGACATGACCATGAACCGCATCGGAGACGGCCTCAAGGAGGTCTTCCCCGACCTCCAGGGCAAGAAGGTCAACGAGGAGTTTGCGCTGGTCAGACCCATGCTGGAGTTCAGCTGGGACAATGTGAGTTCAGAAGGACCGGCTCCACCGCTAAGACTCGAACCTACGCCCCGCTGACTGCAGGACTCTCCTCAGATCTGCACCCACTTGAACAACGTCTTTGAGCTGATGTCCAAAGCCGTGGTGGAAAGCAAGCAGAAGATCAGCGTAGCCAAACCGAACCAGGAGGAGCCAGAAGAGAGCGAGGAGAGCGAGAAAGCCAAGGGGGAGGAGGAAAGAGGAACCGGTCCGTGATTGGTCTTTATCTAAACGGTACACGGACAGAAAGACGCGATGTGGTTCCGTCACCCATGTCCTCGCCGTTTCTCCCCCCGTCAGAGCCGAAGGAGGTGGAGGAGGAGCCGAAGGGTTCGGACCAGGCGTTCAGCAGCAACGTCTCCCAGTACAACAGCGCCGCCAACTCCGGAGCGGAAAACATCGAGCTGCTGGCGTTCCAGACGGTCACCGGTCGGAAAACATTTACGTTTTGGGATGACCGATGTCACGACCGCTAACGGCTAACAGCCTGCTAGCGTGTTTCTGACGCAGTCCCGTTGGTCCTTTTCAGGAAAGTGTAGCGAGACCATCTTTGAGGACATGAGGGAGCCCCCGAAGAAACCGCTGCACCTGAAGGGTCAGATGAAGTACGTCCCCCAGTGGGACTCCCTCATCTTCTTGGGGACCCCCATGTAAGACCACAGCCTACACGGGTCCACGCGGTTCCCAGGAACCCGGATCCAGTTTCATTTCACAAACTTCCACTACAGAAAGACTTTCTACTTTTATGGTGACGCAAATGATTTGGTTAGCGCTGTTGATTAGGTTTATTATTTGAGCCACATTTTGAAGAGTACTCTATTATTAATTTCAAAAACCGTTAATCAGCCGTACTTCACAAAACAAATATCATGCATCACTTTTTTTTTTAAATATTTCAAAGGAAAGTCTTCGAAGAGAACCGGAATCTCTTTTATGAGTTCCACATTTATTCAGTGCTAAATAAGATTTGCATAAATTATAGTGATCTCATGATTGGTAATTCAGTCAAATCCATTCTTTGTCTGGCGTCTTCTTCCTCAGCATAGAAACGGTGGAGGACATGATCAAGATGGGCGTGTACGTGAACGACCTGAACCTCCACGACTCCAGCAGGGAGTTCATTTTGGCTGGAACACAACAGTCAGCCGAGCTGCAGCTGGCTCTGGATCAGGTAACCCCCCCCCCCAAGATGAGAGCACCATGGGAACACAGTAGACGTCCTCCCAAGACACTGTCTGATTCGAATGATAAGCTGAAATATCACCGGTTGCCTCCATCAAACGTCTCGATCAGGCTCCCCTTTATATTCCAGCCGTTAGATCCGCCCCAGCTACGCAGCAGATGTGGGTCGAGAGGATTAGAGAAGAGAAAGAAAGACGTTTGAGCTTTAAAAGAGTCGAAACTGTAACGCGTCCGATCCTCTAGGAGCAACAGAAATACGCTCAGCTGCAGGAAACCATCAAGAAGCTGGACGAGGAGAAGAAGAGGGGCGACTCCTTGCTGTACGCCATGATCCCTAAAGCCGTGGCCGACCGCCTCCGGAAGGGGATCACGTCGGTGGAGACCTGCCAGGTACGAGATCCAGGAACCGGGAATCAGAACCCTCCCCCAGGTGTAGCGTCACGGCCGTTTGCTTGCGTCCCAGGTCTTCCCGGACGTGACCATCCTGTTCAGCGACGTGGCCAAGTTCAACGAGATCTGCATCCACATGCATCCACATCTCGCCCATGCAGGTGGTGGACATGCTCAACGAGATCTACATCGTCTTCGACACGCTCAGCGAGAAGCACAACGTTTACAAGGTGGGTCGTGGGCGGCGGCTCGGCGTCCCGCGGGGTCCGGCGCTAAACGATTAGCTTCTGCCCAGGTGGAGACGATTCGTGACGCCTACATGGTGGTGGCGGGCGTCCCCAACAAGACCACCTTTCACGCTCACCACATCTGCGACATGGCCCTGGACATGCTGAGCTCCATCGACCACCTGAAGGACCCGTCCACCGGGGACAACATCCAGATCAGAGTCGGTGAGCCGCGACGACACGCCCGCTTGTCTTTAAATATAAACCCGACTGCCACTAGAGGGCACTGGTCTGACTTCCAAGGTATCTCTGTGGTTGTTCTTTAGCGCAGGGGTCCCCAAGCACCGGGCCGTGGACCGGTACCGGGCCGCATAGGAAGAATAAATGATTTATATGATCTTTGTTGTATTGATTATCAGAGTCTAACAGGTGTTTTATTAAATGTAACATTCACCCGATACGTCTCTAAAAAATACATTTGTAAACTAGAGAAAAAGAGTAAAAGATGAACCGTCTTTGGAGAACTTCTTTACAAAGGAGAAAAGTCCAACCGAGTTCACCTGTTGTCAACAGGTGACTCGTGCAGATTTCACGTACTCCTGCGTGTTTAACAATGTTTGGACGCCCCGCCCTCCTCCAGGTGTTCACTCAGGTATGGTGGTGGCCGGTGTGGTGGGCCTGAAGATGCCGCGCTACTGCCTGTTTGGCGACACCGTGAACACGGCCTCGAGGATGGAGAGCAACGGAGTGGTGACTACAAACACGCATAACAAACGCCATGTCCCTGAACCTAGCGTGCACGTCCCTGAACCTAGCGTGCATGTCCCTGAACCTAGCGTGCATGTCCCTGAACCTAGCGTGCATGTCCCTGAACCTAGCGTCCATGTCCCTGAACCTAGCGTCCATGTCCTGCATGTCCCTGAACCTAGCGTGCATGTCCCTGAACCTAGCGTGCATGTCCCTGAACCTAGCGTGCATGTCCCTGAACCTAGCGTCCATGTCCCTGAACCTAGCGTGCATGTCCTGCATGTCCCTGAACCTAGCGTGCATGTCCCTGAACCTAGCGTGCATGTCCCTGAACCTAGCGTCCATGTCCCTGAACCTAGCGTACATGTCCTGCATGTCCCTGAACCTAGCGTGCATGTCCCTAAACCCAGCGTGCATGTCCCTGAACCTAGCACGCATGTCCCTGAACCCAGTGTGCATGTCCCTGAACCTAGCATCCATGTCCTGCATGTCCCTGAACCTAGCGTCCATGTCCCTGAACCTAGCGTGCATGTCCCTGAACCTAGCGTCCATGTCCCTGAACCTAGCGTGCATGCACCTGAACCTAGCGTCCATGTCCTACATGTCCCTGAACCTAGCGTGCGTGTTCCTGAACCTAGCGTCCATCACAGGAAATGATCAGAAACACTGGTTTGGCTTCACTGCATCAGCTGAAATGTTAAATGATTACTTTGACTAAACAATCAAACGCCCTGACTTTATTACATAAATAACATAAAATATCTGCCTGTCGGCGCAGGGCATGCAGATCCACATCAGCCAGACCACCAAAGACCACCTGGAGCACGAGCCCTACGTCATCGAGGAGAGGGGCAAGATCTTCGTAAAGGTCAGAGGTCCAACTCCGGGTCCTGGTGGTGTCACCTCATTCTAAGACGATGAGTTATTCTGGATCTGTGCTCAGAAGGCTTCGTTGTCCCAACGCCGTTCAGGGCAAAGGTCACATGAAGACCTACTGGCTGAAAGGAAAGCAGGACCTGTCGTTCAAGACGCCGTCGGAGCTGCGCTACAGCAGCCAGCAGAAAGACCCGGCGGACAAGCGTTCTGACAGGTGAGTAGACAGGAGGAGAACCAGCACCGTCGGGTCCGGCTGCTTCACGAATCACCGTTAGAACTCTAACGTCGTCCAACGCCACCAGCTCCACCAGCACCGGAGCCAAGCACGACCCGGCGGTCAGCGTCAGGGATCAGGAGCAAGCCGAGAGGAAACCGAGCAACTGCGAGCCGCCCCTGGAAGCCCTGCCGCCAGCAGAGGCCGCCAACGAGCCACTCGCCTTCTCGGCCGAGCCGCAGGAGAAGGAGAAGAACAAAAAGGCGAAGAACAATAAGGGGGCCAGGCTGGAGGTGCCGGAGCTGCTGCCCAGCGACCGGCTGGAGAACCCGGGTCCTCAGCTGAGCAGGAAGAGGAGCAGCTTCAGGCAGCAGTACGCCAAGCTGCCCGGCAACCTGCCCGTCCGCAGCGTCTCCTGCTGCGTCCTGTGAGCGGATAGGAGACGACGCCCACAAATATTATATCAAGAAGAGGAAAGGTTAAAACCCAATTAGAGGCGAGACGAAGCAGTTAGCTTATCACGTACGGTTCCTGAACGTTTCCCTTTGAACTTGTTTTCAAGCAACTATTATTAATTAATCGCAATAATCTGACAGTTACCTACAACGTTCTACTTCCTGTACGTGGCTGATTGGTTCATTCACTGTATGATGCTGTGTATTTCTATAAAACCATTTGTCCAGGACATGTCTTTCTATTGAAGTCATGAATCCAGTGGTTTCTGTCTGAATCAGCAGACCCAGGGACGGTTCACGTTTCAGACAAGTTACAGGAAGTTGCAGCAGGCCGCCGTCGCCAGTAAGCGAAAAGAAGAAGAGACGGAAGAAGGAAGAGGTTAAAAATGGAAAGAGAGAGAGAAATAATATCACATAAACGTCTTCTGTGAGGATGAGCGAGAGGACGGAGAGCAGCGCCACCCAAAGGTAAAACGATGCAGCTGCAGGATGGGAAGGTGGGAAACGCAAACCAATCCCGGGACGCGCAGGTCGCAAACCGTAAAACCGAAACCGGATCAAACATTCACAAAAAAAAAAAGCTTTGATTTTACATCTGGCCGTGCGAGGATGGGGGTGCGAATCCCCGTTAGGTCAGACGAATCAAACGTAATCTGCAGCGTCGGTTCATCCACCTCATAACGATCCTCCCATCCAGCGCTCAGCCTGCAGAACGGCCCCGCCCTCGGTGGTTACGAGGTCATTGATTCCCCTCTTACTCACCGGTGATAGCACACTGCCACTCTGTGTGTGTGTGTGCGTGTGTGTGTGCGTGTGTGCGTGTGTGTGTGTGTGCGTGTGTGCGTGAGGTTGGAGGCTGTGTGATCTTTTAATGAAAGAAAAGTGACATAATTGAAGTTTCTCTTATTATCTCATAACCAGAAGGAGCGAGTGTGTCAGGTGTGTACAGGCAGGTGAGAGCTCAACAAAAGATGTGTGTGTGTGTGTGTGTGTGTGTGTGTGCTGCTTCACACACACACACACACACACACAGAGTGCGTTTGTGCTCCCTTCTGATGTTTCCTTGCGAGATGTCATTACACGATAAAGAGGAAGCCGCCAGGAAACCGCTTAAGCACTACTTCCTGTCCGTTTCCACGGCAACAGACCTCAATCTACAGTTGCTGGGTTTACTATGACTTTACTCCAGTTGATTTCTTATGGGGGGGGGGACAAGGCAGGTGTGCTTCGCTCCTCGCCCGTTCAGCACTCCTCGGTGCATCTGGGCGTCGCCGTCACCTTTAACCCGGACACCTGACGGCAGTTAACATCTGCAGCAGCTGATTGGATGATCCCGGGGACAGCCCCCCCCCCCCCCAGCGCAGATAAATAAAGGACCAGTGGACGCTTCCTGGCTCTAAACGAATCACTGGGTTCAGGCCGGGCTCCTCGTCGGTGACATCCCATAATACTCACATCTGTGTTTACATTTCAGCGAAACGCGGCTTTAAAAAGGCCGGCGTTTTAAACGAAGCCTCGTTCGTCACGGCGACATCGGCTTTACGAGCGGGAATTTCTTTATGGGCTGCGTTCCAGGATGAGCAGGAACGTCGAAGAGGAGAGAACAAGGTGTGTTAACGAAGGTATATTATGGGATGCACACCTGTAGGGCCGCGGGACGGCCTCACAGATAAACACAGCAGAGTAATATTTCATCACTAAAACATCATCATCATCATCATCATCATCGCTGTCAGCTCGTCGCTCATCATGAGGTCGCGACCCTCGGGGGAAGGGACCTGAGCCTGAGGTAACGGACGGGACTCGGGCTGCACGTCGGCCTGCAGAGGCTCTGTTGTTATTCCACCTCGAATAAAGGCATTCCAGCGAAGGTGAACAATAACCGGGCTAAGCCCCTCCCCTTTCACGCGGACGCATCACTGGATTACCGCCGAATTCTTTCTGCCGCTTTCACTCGTCTGAACAAGCAGAGGCACGACGTCAGCGTTACAGCGAGAGAGAGAGAGCGAGATAGAGAGAGAGCGAGAGAGAGAGAGAGGGAGATAGAGGGGTGTGTCATAGCAATTTAGTTCCTCAAGGAAGTACCGCTGAACACAATCCCCAGATAGGGAGGCGCCGCAGGACGCTCGCTTTCGGGGGTTCTGGCGATGAACGGATCTCTCTGAACCAGCCGGCCGGCGCTGTCGACCCGGGACGGAGAGCAGGAGGGGGGGGTTCTGGAGCAGCCCGGGAGGGACAGCAAACACAGGTGAGACCCTTCTACAGCTCAGGTATTCCCCCATGTCGCAAAGAGCAGCTCCGGCTTCTCCGCCTGCCCCCCCCCCCCCCCCCAACCGGAGACCTTCTTCACCCCGGCCGGGGCAAACAGGTGTAGAAACCCGACTGGCGTGTTTAAGGCGTTAGCCGACTCCGTGGACTTTCCCACTTTGAGTGGGGCGGGTGGGAAGACGATCAGGTGCAGAGATCAAGGCGAGGGGCGGGGGCTCTGCTGAGGACGCCACCGCCGCCGCCGTCTTGCAACCTGTTGTCTGTTTCACTTCCCCTCCGAGGCGGGGGCTTGTGCAACAACAGCTCTCAGCCGTTGTGCAACGCTGAGAGTCGAACTGCCTTCCGTTGCAGAGAGCGACGCCCGGACTCGCTTCAAAGGTTGCCCCACGGTGTTATTCCCAACCGCCGGAAGCCGCCGCCCCTTCACGGACGCGCCGGGATCACCCCGGCCGTTTGGGCTCGGGTCACACCGACGTCTAAACCTTTGCTTTCTGCTTCAACAAACACTTTATCCAATCGAGATGCGTTTAGCCACCGGAACGAGGCGCGCGGTGCAAGAAAGGGCGCCGCCCCTCAGGGGAAGCAAGGCGGTGATTGGTGCGTCGCATTAGCACATGCTACGCTAAGGAAGAGGAGCGACCACCTTTCTGGGGAACTCTTTGTTGTGGCTCTTCCGGTTTTCTCTGGAACATTCTCGTTGTCCGGCCCGATCGGCCCGAGTCCGATCGCCCGGTGCCGGAAGTCTGCCGGACGGGGTTTATCTCGCTAACAAAAGCACGACACACATTTTGATTCTTCGGTACTCGTCTTCACGGGAGGCAGAAAGAAAGAGAGAAAAGAAATCGAACAGATCCGTGGAAAAACAAGCGGAAATCCCAGAAACCCAGAAACAGTCCGGCTGCAGCTATCCGAGGAATGCTAAATATTTACCTCTCCGGCCTGCCTGGATGGCTCCACCAATCAGAAGTCTCCGTTAGTGTCCATTAACCTAATGTTTAATGATCCCTCAGCCAGTCTGGAGGCGATCTGCACCGCTGCAGTCCCCCCCCCCCCCCCCCCATTCTGACAGGACGGGGTCTCCAGCAGAACACAGGGGGACAACACACACACACACACACACACACACACACTGCTCCCTTCAAACCCGACTGAACGGCGGCCATCGCAGAAGAGAGGTTCACGACCCGATAGATCTGCATGAAATACACAATTCAGGCGAGCGAAGCAGCGTGAGGACCACCGGGGACGCCTGCACGCTCTGCGTGTCCCTCGACTCCCTGCGTGTCCCTCGAATCCCTGCATGTCCCTCGACTCCCTGCGTGTCCCTCGACTCCCTGCGGCCTGTTCAGCAAATAAATGAGATGGAAGCAGGAACCAGAAACGGCCACCACGCCGCTCCCGTTACCACGGCTCGGGGAAATGAATCGAACAAACGTTCCCCGACTCCCCAACCAGCCGAGACCCCCCCCAACGAAGCTATTAGATCTTCATCCTCGTCCTTGATCGGGTCCCACCCTGCCCAGCGTTCCGTCCACCCCCCCCCCGGAGGCCGGTCGGCGTTCCGGACGCCGGCTCTGATGCAATCCGGAGGCAGCAGGCACGGACCTGCCCCAGCTATGCAGCCTCCCTGCTCCTCTCTGGTTCCTGTCCACACAGGCCAGGAGTCGGCTCCCGTGTGGAAAACTACAGGGAGAGATGCTCAGCCGTTTCCGTGGATACGGGGACACGGAACGGCCTGGGATTCTGCTTTCCTGCTCCACATTACAGGAAGATCAAACCTCGTTAAAAAACGATAGCATGAGAACTAAATCCAGACATGGCATGGCTGGAGGTGGGGGGGGGGGGGGGGGTGTCTATGATGGATGCTAGGCGTGGTTCCAATCTCAGCGGAGCGATTAGAATCCTCTCAGGAGTCTTTTCCGCGGTGCTTCTCCCATTTGGTCTCATAAGTTCATGTCAGACACAAAAACAAACAACGAACCCGGCGGGGAATCGGGTTCAAGTCGTTCCAGCGAGCTGCAGTTCTCCTGAACGCATCGTTTAACCTCAACAATGACAGTCGGTCCTTGAACGCACCGTTTAACCTCCACAATGACAGTCGGTCCCTGAACGCACCGTTTAACCTCCACAATGACAGGTGGTCCCTGAACGCACCGTTTAACCTCCACAATGACAGTCGGTCCTCAAACGCACCGTTTAACCTCCACGACAGTCGGTCCCCGAACGCACCGTTTAACCTCCACAATGACAGTCGGTCCTCAAACGCATCGTTTAACCTCCACAATGACAGTCGGTCCTTGAACGCACCGTTTAACCTCCACAATGACAGTCGGTCCTTGAACGCATCGTTTAACCTCCACAATGACAGTCGGTCTTTGAACGCACCGTTTAACCTCCACAATGACAGTCAGTCCCTGAACGCACCGTTTAACCTCCACGACAGTCGGTCCTTGAACGCACCGTTTAACCTCCACAACGACAGTCGGTCTTTGAACGCACCGTTTAACCTCCACAATGACAGTCAGTCCCTGAACGCACCGTTTAACCTCCACGACAGTCGGTCCTTGAACGCACCGTTTAACCTCCACAACGACAGTCGGTCTTTGAACGCACCGTTTAACCTCCACAATGACAGTCGGTCCTTGAACGCACCGTTTGACCTCCACAATGACAGTCGGTCTTTGAACGCACCGTTTAACCTCCACAATGACAGTCGGTCCCTGAACGCATCGTTTAACCTCCACAACGACAGTCGGTCTTTGAACGCACCGTTTAACCTCCACAATGACAGTCGGTCCCTGAACGCACCGTTTAACCTCCACAACGTAAAGAACATTGAATGGTTTTGAGTTATTCTCCAGAAACCCTCACTCGAGATAAATCTGCTTCCAGAATGAGACGTCATGATGATAAATAATTAAATGTAGTTAAGATTAAAACCTCCTTTGTTCTCCATGACATCACAGGACAACATGGAATCCTTCAGCTCAAAGGACTTGGCCTGCAAGGTGCAGAAGAAGATCCTCAGCAGCCTCGCCACCAAAGCCTCCGTCCAGATGTTCATCGACGACACCACCAGCGAGATCCTGGACGAACTGTACCACATCTCCAAAGAGCACTCGGGCAGCAAACCAGAGGCCCAGAAGGTCATCAAAGACCTGATCAAGATCGCCGTGAAGATCGGCGTCCTGTTCAGGAACAACCGCTTCAACGTGGACGAGCTGAGAACGGCCCAAGACTTCAAGAAGAAGCTCAACCAGGGGGCGATGACGGCCATCAGCTTCTACGAGGCGAGTCCGTAAAGGCTTTACGCTAGGGCTAGCTTTAGCGCTAAAACAGATTAGCCAGTTTTCACAACCCATTGCTCATTTATTCCTCGAGAATGATCGGTTATCTCGTAATTAAATCAACATTTAGCCCTCTAGTCTACCCAATCGTCATGGATACCCCCCCGAACAAGCCCTGCACCAAATCAAGGCTAATGGATAGCTAGCGAGCCTCCTTAGCTCGGGGCTACGAGGGCCCTCGATGCTCAGACACCTCTACATTCCACACAACGCAAAGGTGCGCTTGATTCGGTCACCCCTCTAAACCTTCCAGGGGCGTGGTTTAACTCAACGGTGATGTCATTTATGACCCGCCGTCATTTCACGTCTGGCGGGTTCTTATCAGCGACTCCCATGATTCCTCGCTGCTCGTATCTCCGTGTAAACGACGGACTCTCGCTGCGTCGTGTTTTCAAAGGGTGCGCGTCCCGATAACGCGTTTGATTGATCGGTAATCCGTGACGCCGCGACAGTAAATATTACCAACGCATCACAGGCTCTGTGTCCCCTCTGTGGAGCAGGTGGACTTCACCTTTGAGAAGACGGTCATGATGGACCTCCTGACGGGCTGCAAGGACCTGCTGCTGAAGCTGGTCCACAACCACCTCACCCCGAAATCTCACGGGCGCATCAACCACGTCTTCAACCATTACTCCGACCCCGAGCTCCTGACCAGACTGTACGACCCCGACGGCTCCTTCCGACCGAACCTCAGCAAGATCTGCAAAGGACTCAACAAACTGGTGGAGGAGGGGACGATATGACGGAGGGACACCGGCTCAGGACACTGGGAGACCTGCAGGAGACTCGCTTGAGACTCGGACCTGTTGGGGGGGGGGACTGGTCTCACTGCTGCCGAGGACTGGCGAGACTTTAAGAAGGAAACCCGGCGTTGTTAAAGGTAAAAATAAACCCGCGGAGTCGTTCCTCAGGTTTGAGCTGCCTGCTGTAAAAGTGTGAGTCATCAGAACCCAAACCTTGAATATAAAGTTCATCAGATGTTTTATTAGCTTTTAAATGGCCGGTGTAAACAGAACCGGGAACAGAGCTACTGTGATACAACACTGCCCCCTGGTGGCCGGGATCCTTCAGCAACTGAAGCGTCCGGAAGACAAAGCAGCCGGGACTAAAGAATTAACCGCACAGAGGATAAAACATGATTTAAGGCTTCCGTGGACCGCCTGAGTTTAATCCTAGAATTCCTGCTCTCTGATTGGACGTGTGTGTTCCTTGGTTTTACCTCGCAAAGAGAGAATATGAACAAATAATAAAGCCCTGATCAAACTCCTTAAATATTTGTCTGGCGTTGAAACTTTTAACTGCTAATATATTACTTTCTAAATATAGACGATCGGGCAAACTTCACACATGTAAACCTAGAATACAAGCGAATATTCTTATAACAAATAAAAACAATCTGATAAAACGCATTCGAACCGTCTCGTTTTAAATTCCGGCGTCAGTTTCCTCCAGCAGAAACAGAAAGGTTGAACATTTTGGCCGTTAATCGCTCACCTCCACAGACCTTTCCGATAAACAAACACATTTAAACTCTGTGGAAGCCCAGAGATCCCACGTTCGTCTGAGAAGTCTTGATTTCCAAATATTTTCCGTGTGGCCGATGACGCCGACCTCAGCGCCTCGACAGCAAACGTCCGTGCGCTCTGGTTGTGAGTTTAAATCTCCTCCGGTCGTCAGGACGACGGCGTCCGTGAAGCCACAGAGATAAATGTTTGGCTCCCTTGGGAGCGCCGTGGCCTCAACCAATAAATAAATGTTTCTTTTACGCTCTGTTAGAAGGCGGTGACTTTACAGCTGCCGATCGGACGGGTCTATTCCTTTATTTAAATGCCGCTGGAGGCCGAGCGGCGGCAGAAACGACGAGTCACAGCTGGAAGATCTCATCCTCGGCGTCGCTCAGTTTCCCGGTCAGTCTGGTAACGGTTAAAGGCACGTCGCCGTGGGGCGTCCGCTGACCTCCGGGAGACGCAACGACGCTCCGAGAGCCGGCGAGCGGCCGCCAGCGCGAGGCCCCGCTGGCGCAAGCCGCCTCCAGGGCGGCGACCCTGTGTTGGAACGAGCAGAGGAAAAGATGCGTTGAGTCTGTCGCTCCGCTTCGCCGGAGGCGCCGTTCCCAAAAGGGAAGCACCGAGCGAGAGACGGGACTCAAACGCAGCAGCGAGGGGGGGGGCGGGGGGGCGAAACGCTTCTGAATACCGTTAACAAAAGGGGCTTTTGTGTCTCGATGTGCGACGAGTACTAAAATGTGTGCCGCAGGTAAACGGGCCGAACGTAAAGCCGGTTTTTCCTGCAGATCAGTCATGAGAAATGAGAATCTCACCACCGTGGACCCGTTGGTCGGGTCCTCAACGGCGTAGAACGGCGCCGCGCGTACCTTCGCTCTGCTTCCTGCCGTCCGTCGGCGGCGGCCTGCTTGGACCGACCGATCCGCCCGTCCAGACGCTTCATGAAGTCCGCCGGGCTGAGGTCCGACGCCCGCTCTGTGACCGCGCCCCTCTCCTCCTCGGAGAGGCCGTTCTGACGAGGAGCGCCTCCGGAATCCTTCCCGTCGCCGTCCACGCCGCCGCCACGGCGGCACGAGTCGGACGTCACGGGGATCGACAACGACGTCTTCAGGAATATCGAGTCGTTGGTGTACATCCTGTTCGCCCTTTTGATTTGCTCCATCTGGAGGAGAAGTTCAACCAAACACACCTTCAGCTCAACAGCAGAAAAGCGTTTAAATTTAATTCTTCATTCATGCGTTAAGCTTCCTCAAAAGGGCCGACTGAATAAATAATCTATTCCAAGCGCTGTCCATCATCATCATCATCATCACTGGGTTTACACAAACGTGTAATAACAGGAGGAACCTCTGCTAATTAACACGTAGTGGAGAATACATTTACTCACGTACCATACTTCAGAACACGTACTTGTATATTGAGTATTTCTACGTCATACAACATTAACTCTACATTTGCTCTCCTTAAATTAAAATTAAATTAAAATCCTTCTCGCCCTTTCTGCCCATACAGTGTAGAATATTTGTTGCCTTACAAATAACTTCAAACGTTTTAACAAACAAGCCAATACTTACAGAAACTCCATATTTCAGGGCCAGGCCTTGCAGCGTCTCCCCAGGCTGGATTTCGTGCTCGACGCGTCTCTGACGGACCGGAGACCGGACCAGGCTGCCGTAAGACCTCGTCCGGCTGCCCTGCAGCAGGCCCTCCTCCCCGGGCGGAAGAGCAGCTCGCTCCCCCGACATGGTCGCGACTCGCGAACGACTCAACTCGCTTTAAGTTCGTAACGGAGCATCGAAATGCGGATTACAGTTACCGCCGGCACATGTAACGGAGTTCACGTCGTGAAACGCGACTTTCTTTAGACGCGAAATGCGTTAATTAGTAGCTAAGTTAGCCTGCTAGCTAAAGCCCCGACTTAGCTAATTAATGGCAACTCCGAGTGCTGACCTGTAACTGGGGCTGGTTGACGCCCACCTGTCGGCCACGCCCACTGGGTGATGACGACATCGATGAAGTCGGATTTTATCCACGCTTTTCTAACAAAATGTTGAAAAGCTGCTAAAATAAAAATCTTAATAATTCACACAAGTCAAGTTTGTTTCCAGGTTGCGTTTTATATCCCATCATTCGTCACGAGTCTCGCAATCCATACATTAAAACATGTGAAACATTCCGACGTTGCAAGGATTTTGTTGGGAAAACATGATTAATCCATGACAATAATCACAATAATGGTAAACAGAATACACAATTTAATGAAAATGTGTATTTGAGAACACGAGAAAACTTTAACTTCGCGTTATAAGTGAGCGGAACAGTGCGTCCGAACGGGATGCTCATTCGTCCCATCTCTCTGTCCGACCTCGAACGCAACACAACAAAAAACAGGAAGTAGCTTGTCCGCATTGCCTGTTAGCTGGGTAGCTAAGCTAACCATTCGCAGTCAATCTGCCCTTTTTCAACAATATAAATTATGTCTTTCAAGCGGGAAGGCGATGACAGGAGTCAGTTGAACATCCTGAAGGTAACATTTTATTTATTATCTTTCTTTTTAACGGACGTGAGAAGATATGTTGCGTGGTTGCGGTTAGCATCCTGCTAGTTGCCGCAAAGGGACGCAAACTATTCATGAATAATTCTGTTGTTGCTCATTGTCGTTGTCTTCGGTTGCAGAAACGGCGCGTCGCGGATCTTCTCTCCCGTTTCATACCAGAGGACGAAGCAGCCCTTTTGAACAATGGAAGGTAGACGAACGCGAGCTGGATGCTGAACGGTGTGACCTGTGACCCTGAGTGTGACGTCACGTGTCCCTCCGGTTTCTAGATACACTTGCCTGGTGTGCTCTTACCGGCCGGTGTTCGACACCGTCGACACGTTGGCGGTCCACAGAAACGGGAAGCGGCACCTCGAAGGTGAGGTGAAGACTAATCTTACCGGGATTATTAATGAGCTGTATTTGGGATTATTAATGAGCTGTATTTGGGATTATTAATGATCTGTATTTGGGATTATTAATGAGCTGTATTTGGGATTATTAATGAGCTGTATTTGTGATTATTGATGAGTTGTGTTTGGGATTATTAATGATCTGTTTGGGATTATTAATGAGCTGTATTTGTGATTATTGATGAGTTGTGTTTGGGATTATTAATGATCTGTTTGGGATTATTAATGAGCTGTGTTTCGGATTATTGATGAGCTGTATTTGGGATTATTAATGAGCTGTATTTGTGATTATTGATGAGCTGTTTGGGATTATTAATGAGCTGTATTTGGGATTATTGATGAGCTGTTTGGGATTATTAATGAGCTGTATTTGGGATTATTGATGAGCTGTTTGGGATTATTAATGAGCTGTATTTGGGATTATTGATGAGCTGTTTGGGATTATTAATGAGCTGTATTTGGGATTATTAATGAGCTGTATTTGGGATTATTAATGAGCTGTATTTGGGATTATTGATGAGCTGTTTGGGATTATTAATGAGCTGTATTTGGGATTATTGATGAGCTGTTTGGGATTATTAATGAGCTGTGTGCGTTTCTTCAGGATTGAAAGCGTTCTATGGCAAGAAAACACAGTTGAAGAACGAAATAACTAAAAGGCGACAGGAACATCACGTCCAGCACGAAGACCTGGGACAGGTGAGGTGTGTTTAGTACAGGAACGAACACCTGTACAGAGCGTTTAAGCCTTCAGTTACCCTCCAGGAAATGACCAAAATGTCCGCCTGTCATTTCTCCATTTGTTCTTATTATCCTCTAAATCTTTCAGGTGACCCCTATAGAGTTACCCTAAATCACGTTTGACCTTTCATTTCAGCATCTTAACCCCTTCCGGTCCATTTTGAACACATCTGGGTCACGGATCAGATCTAAATAAATGACAGGGTCAAATGATGGGTTTTGAAATGAACCCAAACGTTTATTAGGGTTGGGAGCTCGGTCCAGGAACCTTTCCACTCGCATGTCGAGGTATTGGAATAATCTCCGGCCCGGCGGAGTTGATGTGTGAGCGGCGTTTCAGGCGCGTGTTTTATTGTGTGTGAAGGGCCCCTCCTGTCCGGCCCCTCTCCTGGAACAGACGCGGCGGCTGACGCACCACGCTCTGCTGAGGACGGTCCCGTACAACAGCTGCCACAGAAGAACCGGGTCGGTGACCGATTGGACCGCTAAGATAGAAGCCTTGGCGTGAACCCCCGGCTAAGGTCGTGGAACCTTGACCCTTGTACGTGCGGCGCGACGAATTTTAAACTTTTCCTTTTCCAGGCCGAAATCTGAGGAAGAACAACCGACCTCCGGATCCGATCCCAGCGACATCGGTTCCGCCGGATCTTCCTCTGAAGCGGAAAAAGTCTCCCGGGAAAGTTCCTCGAACGGTGTATCAGCGCGCGGATCCAGCGGCGGCGCGGCAGGTAAAGTCTGCGATGGGAAGCGTTGGCGAGGAAGAACGCCGTCGCCCGGCGGCGCTGCGGGTAAAGTCAGCGATGGGAAGCGTTGGCGGGGAAGAACGCCGTCGCCCGGCGGCGCTGCGGGTAAAGTCTGCGATGGGAAGCGTTGGCGAGGAAGAACGCCGTCGCCCGGCGGCGCTGCGGGTAAAGTCTGCGATGGGAAGCGTTGGCGGGGAAGAACGCCGTCGCCCGGCGGCGCGGTGGGTAAAGTCTGCGATGGGAAGCGTTGGCGGGGAAGAACGCCGTCGCCCGGCGGCGCTGCGGGTAAAGTCTGCGATGGGAAGCGTTGGCGGGGAAGAACGCCGTCGCCCGGCGGCGCTTTAATGGATGAAATGTTTGGTCTCGAAGCCTTTAAGGGATCGCCGGCTGCTGGGAAACGGGAAGCGGCGCCGTTGAGCGCCCGGCGGAGGAGAGAGCTGGAGCATCACCTCAAGCTGAAAAGGTGATTCCTCAAATCGAGGCTAAACGCCGCCGGCTGCTGTTCCTTTGATTTGGCTAACGTCCTTCCTGCTCCGTGTTTCGCAGCCAGGGCTGGCTGAAAGACCGGAGCGGCCAGTGGGTCAAAGATGGGAATGTGGAGTTTGATTCGGACGAGGAGGCGCCTCCCTCGCTTGCTTCCTCACCCACGGGTCGCTGAGACGGCGAGGAGCCGTGGGAACGTTTTCTACCGCGGCTCAACGACTGTGTGGAGGCGTGTTTGATATTAAAGCCACTCCCCCCCCCCCCCACCCTGAGAATGAGTCTGGCTCTGTTTACAACACGGAGTCCGTTCAGATCCCCGCTCGAGAGTCGGTGCTGGACTTGTCTCTTCTGGGCTACCGTAGAAACACGGAGACACCTTTCAGCCCCTCCCCTTTTTCTAGAAACGAGGAAATGGGTCAGAGAATTCCAGGAGGAGCCGTGGAAATCCTCCGAGGTTAGCAGCTGTTTGCCTTCGTGACGATCTCGGGCTGCACATGCGGGGTTGGTCCTGGAATGAGGAGGGCGGTAACCGGAGCCCGGCGGACCAGGTGGCGTTTCCCATCGGGGGCGGGCCAGTAAAAATAGCTCAGGTGCTTCAGGCAAGTCTGAGGATCAGGAGGGGCTTAAGGGGATTAGCGTGTTGGATGTTTTACACCCATACATGCTGCAGCGTGCGTGTCCCCCCCCCCCCCCCCCGGAGGACATCATCGCACAGCGGGCGCTCCGTTTATGATGTCATGACGTCACAAACGGCCTCCAGTCGCCGTGGAAACGGGCATGAAAGTAAATCAAGGAGAAGAAGCAGTCACATTAAACGTTCCCAGGAATACTTGAACATAGTTTTTATTTAAAGTATTTACAGTACTTCCCACAGACGGCACCACGCGGTCGAGAAGCGTTAACCCTTCGTTAGGGGTGACGTGGACGCACACGAAAAAAAACACGCATCACGGTGTGACCTCTACACGCCTTTATGATGAACAGAGCAGTCAATGAAAGGATCCGGATGTTCCCGGAACGCCGCTTCCTCGGGGAGGACTCCGTCCGGGTGGAGTCGCAGATCGGTTCTCCTGGTTCTCCTCCTCCTCCTCCTCCTCCTCCTCCTCATCTCAATCTCTGCTGGCGAACTAAAGAAGACAAAAGACTCAGCTTTCCGTTGAGAGACGTCTCCGCGTGTCGGCGGCAGACATTTTGTTTCTTACGCATGTCGTTGTTCCGGGTCATGGCCATGGCGGCCCTGGTGCGGGGGCCCTGCTGGGTGAAGTGGTAGCCGAACTTCAGGATGCTGGCGTTGTTCTCCAGCATGGAGGCGATCTCCATCTCCACCGAGTCGCCCAACTTCTGCCTCTGCGAGGAGGAGAGGAGCACAAAGACGGAGCAGCCGTTGGAGGCAGACGAGACTCGCGGAGCCTGGTCCGAGTCGCCGGCGGCGCGGCGCGTCGCGTCGTGGCGTGGCGTGCGTGCGTGCGTGCGTGTCGAACCTGGTTGTCGATCTTCAGCTCCACCAGCATGGCGTTTTTGGCCATCGCCTTGACGATCGCCATCATGCCGTCTGCGGTGATGAAGTTCGACTCGATATTAAGACTCTGCAAACTGGTGTTCTCCTGCAGCATCTCAGCACACGCCTGGCGTGCACACACACACACACACGCTCTGTTTTCAGTCGAGTGTGTGTGAAAGGGTTAACTAATTGATTTGATCGTACTCACGTAGGCCACGGGGTCGTTACTGCGGGTCGCAGCGATGCTCAGAAACTCCACGTGAGAGTTCCCCTTCATCGCCTCGAAGATCTCCTTCAGCATCGGGATGGGAATGTCCTGCAGAGGGACAGACGGGCAGACAGACGGGCAGACAGACGGGCAGCTCTCAGCGGTGCAGAAGCTTCTGTTTGACGGCGTCTGAGCTTTCCGGTCGGCTGACCTTGATGTTGTTGAGGTTGACCTCCGTCAGGCTGCTGTCGTTGTTGTGGATCCTCTCCAGGGTCTCCTCCACGTTGGTGGCATTGGGCGGCTCGTCTGGGAAGATCTTGAAAGGATCTGCTTTCACAACACCTGTCCAGACCAGACGGACACGCCTCGAGGTTAGCGCCGGCCCCTTACGTCCTGGCGTTCCTCTGCTCCGTCGTGCACGGAGACGTGCACAAAGCGAGGAAGCGTGCGCAGAGGAGACGGTGCCGTACGTACTGTTGATGCCCTCGGTGTTGGCGATGATGCCCGTGGTGCCCAGAGCATCGTAGTACTGCTTGTTGCTCATCAGCGTGTACATCCCGAGGATCGCTGCAGGTACGGGAAAACACGGAATGCGGCGCGTGAATGAGATCACATGACACACCCCGATGTTTGTTTGTGCAGCATTTAAATGTTCAACACAACAGGAAAGTAAAAGTGCCTCAAACTTGAGTCATTCCGGTTATTCTGTAATATAAATTCAACAATCCTTTTTAAGAACTTTTCCCTTGTAGTTGCTGTTTGTGACCAGCAGGGGGCAGACCTGCCGGAGCTTTCAATGCTCTTCTCACCTGCCAAACTGTCACACACCAACTGCTGTGGAAGCAACACCCCCCACCTCCACCTTCCCACCCACCTGCCCCCTGCCCCGGCCTGGGGGGGGACCATGGGAAGGGCCGTGTGAGGAGAGGGAGGCCAGGGAGACAGCTGCCTGCTCCGTGGGGGCGGCCCCGACCATAAACACCCCCTCATCACCGGAACAATCCGCTGTAATTTTGCAACGCAAACTGATATAGCAACGTGCTAACTTGAATTAACAGTGAAACCGGGGTTACTGGACTATTGCCCCTCCCACTGAACATTCGTTCCGTCTTAGCTGCCAAAAAGCCCCCAAAAAACACCCACAGAGGCTAAATGAGATAATCCTAATCTGGACTCCACCCGGGGTTAAAACGGCGGCGTCTGACAGGCTGATACAGTCGGTCAAACAGGCCCCAGCGCTGCCTTCTGGATGCCTGGTGGGCCAGTCAGAGGGGCGTGGCCTGTTCGTTATAATTTAACTTCGCTTCTTCTTCTTTATACTCTACATGTTAGCACATCCAAATTAGCATCTACAGATGTGACAGAGTCTATCCGCAGCTAGCATATTATTAGCAAGCCTCTTACAACAAGCACATTCAGACCTGATGCTATCAGGGGCTAGGCTAATGTTAGCCACTCCAGATACCCGAAATTGCGATTCACTTGTTACTGCTCATTCTACAAACTGTTGTTAGCCTCCCCCATGTAGCAACAAAGGCACATTCCAGCTCATTTAAAATCACTGATGCTAACAAATTAGCTCCCTAGCGATCAAATTACACGTTATTTTCTATACGAAGCTACTGCTTTAAGATAATCTCCTATAAATCCGAAACACGTTTTCGATCCTTAGCTCCAGTAGCGTGGTTTAGCACCTCCCACCATCCTGGTGTGTTTTCAGCAGATACGGTATCGCTGCCTCCGCCCGAACCCGAGCTCCACCCACCCGTCCTCTGGTGGCCCGAGGCCAGGCTTATTTATTTCTGTGTTGCTGACCGTGGGGAATTGGACCCCGTCGCACGTCTGCTCATGTCTGTTAGCCGGGGGGGGCTAGTGGGCCCTCTCTGGGGCGGGGGGGGGACACAAAGTGAAGCTAAAGAGCTAACCGGGTTTGTGTGGCAGAACCACAGTATGCGGGTCAGGGTAAGGGTTAGACCCGTGATGAGGTCCTGCTGGGATCAGAAGAGTCTGGCCTGTCGCACACTGATGATGCAATGAGCCGCGGTTTGTGGCTTCGCTACCTGCTCAGGTAACGAAACACACTTACCATTTACACCTGCGTTACTCTCCTGTTTCACTTCCTGGTTTAGTCTCCTGGCTTTATGGTTTCTCGCGTTCCGTTAATCCTTTGCCCCGCCCCTGAATAACTTCACCTGTGTCTCGTGAACACCTGTCCTTTCATACACACGTCTGTCTCTCTTACCTTGCCAATTTGCAACGCTAAAGTGCTCCAGCTTTTTCCCTTTTCTTGATTTCCTTTTATTTTCCTCACCTCAGACTCCGCCCATTTAACTGGATTTAGTCTCCGCCCTTAACTTGGACCGTTTCCTGGATGCTCTTCTAACCTGCGATGTCACACATCTCTGCATCGGTGGCGTTCTTCAGCGCCTCCTCCAGCTCCGGCTCCAGCATCACCTTCTCATGGACGGGGACCTCCGCCGGTTTCTTGGCCACGAAGGTCTTTCCTGCGGAAGGAAAGAACGAACGGACTCAACGCCACACAAACCCGGGGGGGGGCGGAGCTACAGAGCAGCGGTGCATCGCGGCAGGCAGGGTGAAGCTTTTACTGCTTCACGTGATTTCCCCGACCAGCCACCTTTCTTCTCCCCGGTGAAGGGCACCAGGTCCTCCCGGTCCTCGTGCTCCAGCGCCAGCTTCTCCAGGTGCTGCTGCAGGGCGTCGCGGTCAAACGGACCCGTCGGGCCCTTCTTCGTCTGGTCGCGCTGCCGCATGCCGGCAGGCAGCATGGCGTTCTGAGGGAACAAGAGGTTAGAGGTTATGTTGATGCCACTCCAGAGAAGACGGCGGGTGGGTGGGGGAGGAGGCGGAGTCACTGTTCAGGGCATGGATGGATGATCTCGCTTCATGCATACCTCTGGATCCATCTCCTGCAGCTCGCCCTCCAGCAGGTCCAGCTCCTCGGCGCTGAGGCCCCTGAGGATGGCGTCCTCGTCTATGTCCCTGGGGTCCGACATGGCTCCGGCTCACATGCACACACACACCGCTGCACACCCCGGGCGAGAGGTTGCTGTGAGAAAAGAGGCGGAGACAGGAGACGGATGAAGGCGGAGCCTCTACTCTCTCTAAAGGTCTTTTTTTTCATTTTCTGCCGTTACTCGACGGTGAACGTTAGCGAGAAACAACCAAAGCCTCTTGCGAGTTTCTGCGGCGATTATGTGATGATGATGATGATGATGGATGCTTTTCCAATAATAACCAGCGCTTCTCTGGGGGGGGGGGGCGGAGCCGCCTCTGGGTCATGTGCTTCATTTAACCCGCTGATGGGCTGCAGTTTGACAGGAGAGGAAGCGTCGGTAACTCTAAACCCTGAGCTCACCACGCCGTCACTAAGAATAGCAGACGGCCCGTTCACCGAGCGGCGGGCGGACACGCCCCAAGCGAACCCGCAAAGACCCGAACTCAAACCCTCCAGCCAGCTTCAGAGGCAGCCAGTCAGCCCGAACGGAAGTGTGATCTCTGTAATGGCAACAAGAGTCTCACCCCGGCGCCGCCCAGGGAACGATTTACCCGGCAAGAATTCCCAAAAGTGTCCGGCGAAATGTTGTCAGTAAATATCGGTTAAAGCTTCCAGTCAGAAGGAGGCCGGCGCTGCCTAAACCGCCATCAGGCTAGCCCTCGTTCACATCGCCATGGCGATCCGTTCTAATCAACCCAGAGAAGGCAGTCTCGGCCATGCCACTCCAGAACCAGGGCTGACCTTGACTTGTCGTATTCTATTGTGTTCTAATCCCGTCCGGCGACAAACCGTCGTCTCCAATAAAGTGTAATCTGATCAGTTCCGCTCCAAACAGGTGCGGCGAGGTTCCGATCGCCGCCGGTCCAGTCAGCCGGAGTTCTCTGAGTTTTAGACAGGAAGGACTTTAAGTTCTGGACTCGCTCTGTGTTCTAGTGTTTCACCGGTTCTGAACAGAAGAGCTGAAACTGGACTCTGGGCCTGTGAAAGATTCTGCTGGCAGCGCCTCCGCGATGCTACGTGGCTCTAACGCGTAAATCCATAGACACAAACAAGGGATCACTCGGCCGAGGAAGAGGAAGAGGAGGGAGATTTAAAGGATGACGGAGGGTGGGTTGACCTGGATCCACTTTGTGTGGAGGTTTTACTCCTTTTACTGCCTGCTGAAGCAGCCATGGACAACAGGAAGCCGGTCGTTCCGTCGTTTTGCTGTTTAATGCTCAGATGATGTCTGAGCCGGGCCATAAACACGCGTCTGCACTTTATTGGGGGTTTGATGCATGACGGCTGCTGCATATGAACTTTAGCCACTCTGACTGCATCTGAAGGGACGCCAGGTCTGACTTTTACCCCCTTATAAGTCAAAGGTCTTGGTTCCAGCACCAGAAAAAGCTCACGGAGTCTTCGGTTCTGACGTTGAACGGGTTCGCCAGAGCCTTGATCCTGAGACCTGAGACCAACGCGTCACTGAGCAGATGGTTCTAGACAAACGGCTCGTTTCAGAGTCGAGCTGGAGAACCTTGAGACTCATTCTGTCACTGGATCAATTACCACTGAGGATGAAGATGGTGCTTCCTCTGCTGCATCTGTGGGGCCACAATAACTCTCTAGTCACTACGTGGTGCATTCATCCATCATGGAACCAGCATGAAGCACGACCGTGAGGGCATTCACTCCTTGGACGGCCAGATTCCCAAGACTACGGATGTACCACAGTGCTTGCACGGTCACGACGTCTCCCAAAAGGTCCAGTAGTCCAGTAAAAACCATCAAGGAGCTCCAGCAGATCTAGTAACTCCAGTAGCTCCTGTAGCTCCATGCCGGCAGCGAGGGCCGACCGTGGGTTTTATGAGTCAAAGACCATTACAAGGGTTTGGGTTTCTAGTTGACGAAGGTCGTCTGCTCGTAAATGCGCCAACACTCGAGGCCGGGACGTTTTTAGGAGGAAAAAATAAACGTTCTTTCGGATAGAGGTCTATTGTTCCATGAAGGTAGCAAAGACGGACCTTTTTTTTTAAAGGATCTGGCGACGACTACCGCCGACAAGACTTGTCCCCATCCGCAGGTTGCCTTCTCCATGTTTTACCGCCCAAGTGCGACATTCCAAATCTGCCCATGGCTTAATTTTAGCTTCTCAAGTCAGCGACTTCCACTTGTGTGAATCCGACCCGGCTTGGGTTGCTCCTTGACGAGGGCTGGTGTGGAAGTTGTTTGCTAACGAAAGGCAGCAGGTTCAAATCTGCACAAGGAGCCGAGTCCGCCATCTTTTTTAGTATTAAAGCGTTTGTCCCTGAAAGATAATTTGATGCAGTGACATATGTGTCAGCCATTAGCGGGTCTGACTGGAGGGGTCGTATGAAAGGAGGGGGAACTTTCCCTCCTTGCCGGTTTTCCAAACTGTACACTCCCCTCGGACCACACCGCCAAATCCCCCATGACGAATGAACGGCCCGGCGATGGCCAGCTATTGGTCGGCTTAACCCCTCGACATGCCAAACTGATGGCTTCATGTGAGTGACAGCGTTTCAGGCCCGGCCTGACCCCCGCTTGTTGAAGTCTTCCGGCGTAAAAGGAAAATTACTTCCAGCTGAGCTCGAAGTCGCCAAACTTCTGCACACAACAATCAGATTGCCCTACAGCCCCCCACCCCACCCATCCCTGAGGGAAATCCGGAGGTTTGCATTTAAGGGAGGCGCAGCCCCCCCAAACAGGCAACCCAGACCGAACCGTCAAAGTGTGGATCACCCCAACGTGGCGGCAATATCTCCCCCAAAGCAGAGACACAGAGCGAGGGACGGAAGGACGCAGCCTCACACCTACCTTCAGAGGACTCTGCTGAAACTCCTCGGCTCAGTTGGAGGAAGTTGTCTCCCCCACCTCCTCTCTTTGACTCCCCCCTGCTCTCTCTCTCTCGTGTGCCGCCTCAGGGCTGCGATGCTGAGGAGGACATACTCCCTGGTGGCACTTTGAGGAGTCAGCATTTTAGTATTTGGGCTGTGAGAGAAGGAGGGGAGGGAGAGAGTCATATAGAGAGAGAGGGAGAGGGAGAGAAATGTGGGCGATGAGCTCATGATCATGCATGATGCAGTTAAAACCGAGAGACGAAAGGGGGGACATCTGGTGGTTGGGGGTCAGACCCAGACCCATGTTAAAATGAGCACTTAATTAGCGCTGAATCTACCCCTGTTTATTATGGGTAAACATGGGACTTCAGATACTATCATATCTTTTAAACATTTTCAAAACTAAAATATTTTTTTTAAACATAATTAGATTTTGACCCTGACTGCGGCTGCGCTGCTCCTCCTCCGCCACTAGGTGGCAGCAGGCGGACAGAGCAATGGAAACTTTGAGGAGTTCTTACGAAATCGTTGCCCTGAAACAGGCAACTCTGTGTTTTGATTCATTGAACAATGTCCTCCAGTGTGAACCGGCGATCTGAGGAGCTGCAAGAGGACAACAAGACATGTGGGGGGGGGGGGGGGGGG
>NC_090899.1:738760-759490 GCF_040956055.1 Brachionichthys hirsutus
AGGGCGGTGCGTACCAGCGGCCTGCGGCGCTGCACGGCCGTCTGGAGGCATGTTCTGCTCTCCCACCGCGCCGGAGGCGTGTTTGGGTTGTGTCAGGACTCGGGAGCGCCGACGTGTCGTCCACGGCTTGGCTTCCATTGATCTCCAGCGTTGTAAAGGTTAAACTTGATGATAGCGTTGGCTGGCGGGTGAGCGAAGGTTAGCAACGACAGCTTTTAAACACTAACATGCTTTAATTATGGTTTTAATTTTAGAGTCTGCAAAAAGAAAACGATCTGAAAGCCATTTGAACCCAAACCCTGACGCTGCAGAAGTTTTTTAACCAGTAAACTTCACGGAAATGAAGCCTCACGCTAGCTTTTAGCCTTTAGCTACACAGATCCTGCGCTAGCATTGCTCAGCCGGTTTTGCTTTGGCTCACGTTCGATGCACATTTGAGAACTATGAATGTCGACTCCCGGCAGTATCCAGACATTTAACGACAGGGAAAATATTCCCGATTTACTCAAGCGCCGGTAAACACGCTCAGCTGGAGGAGGAGGAGGAGGAGGAGGGCATGTCGAGGCAGGTGATGATGCTCTCCTCGCCTTCACCTGTGTTTTCTGCATCGCTGAGAAGCTTCAGTGATTTGTTAACATTTACCTGCGTGATGTCACCATGTCGAAACGGAATGAGCTGCAGTCAGCACACCTGTGGAGGGATGACGGCATGAGAAGCGAGACAGGCAGGCAGACAGACATGCAGGCAGGCAGGCAGGCAAGCAGGCAGGCAGGCAGGCAGGCAGGCAGGCAGACAGGCAGACAGACAGGCAGGCAGACAGACAGACAGACAGGCAGGCAGGCAGGCAGGCAGACAGGCTGGGATTTAAACATGACCGGGTCCGTTTTGGGTCGATCTGGGTTCTGTGGCGCTGCTGCTAATCCTGAATGAGTGAAAAGCTGAATGAAGCCAGATGCCCCCCCCCCCCCCCCCCCCCACAAAGCCACACACGTGGTTTTTTCCGACTGTTTACGGGAAACTCGACACAAGGCTTGATCTGGGGGGGCTGAATGCCTCGACGGATGACGGCATGGGGAAAGAATTCCGGGTAAATCGGAGGCTTTGTTTTCCGGACAGAAGAGAAACCGAAAACTTTCTGCTGAAGGACAAACACGGTTAAATAACTGAATGACGAAGTAAAAAAAAACATTTCCCTCGACCTCCTTTTGAACGGCGCTGGCGTGATAACAGAGGAACGCCAACGAGCCGTCTCCTCCGGGTTTCCGCTGAGGGGCGTTCTTCCCGGAAGCTACGAGAACACGAGGAAAAGGACCGATTCTAGAACCAGACCTGCGCTCTTATACCGAAAAACAAACTCCAGAAAAGCTGCCATCTGGGACAAAGGCGGCGTCCGCTCTGGAGCGCTCGCCGGGTGGACCAACCCATTGGGATTGGACGAAACATTCCGGTCAGGCCATCGGAGCGTAACGTGCTAGCGTCGCTACGCTCTGCGCTAATCTTAAACAGATACCAGCTGTTGAAGCTTAACGGCAGTTTCACTCTGCAGTTCTAGAAAGGAAAATATTCACATTGAGTTTGACCTAAATTCCCATATGGCCTGTCTGTTGGGGGGGGCTGGGGGGGGGGTCCATCTTTGCCATCATTGGTCGTCTCTGTCTAATTTATGCCACAAAACAACATGTGATCTGTAAAACATCCCTTTGATTGCATTGTGACTTGTGCACTGTTCAGGGATGGTTGCGCCCCCCCCCCCACCAGCCAGACTCCCTGGTCCATGGGGGCGGGGGGGGGGGGGGGGGGGGCTCTTCCTGCACACAGCCGTTCTGCTATCAAGGCAGCGTCCTTCCTGTATCCCGGCTGATGTCAGGGCCGAAGAAATGTGGAAAGGTTTGGGCACAATGGGGGGGGGGGCCTTGTTCCCCCCCCCCCTGAATGGTCCTTGGGCAGGAATCCAACCCACATCCCACACAGACGGCCCGGGACAACTGACTGCAAAGATAAACTGAAAATATACAAATAATGATAAATACAAAACAAATTGAAACTTAAATATTCAAATCTCGTATGTTGTTCCGTGAGTCGGGACATTTCCGTGCTAGCTTCCTGCTAACTCCCTGTGGAACCTTAGAAGTGACACACACCTGGGGGCGTGGCTTTGTTTACTTTCACAAACAATGCAAGAACCCGACACCCTCCTGGGTCCTGCGTGTCCCACCCAGAAGGGTGCCGAGCCATTTATGTGAAGAGACTCAGACGCAAACCTTTCTCTTTCTGCTGTTATTTTCCAAAAGGAAATAAATGTAGGAAAGCAATTTGATTCATAATGAAAATGAAAGTGACTGTTGTGACTGAACAAACAGACGCTCCCGGGAAAGAACCCAGCGCCAACGGATCCGGCGCGTTTCCTTGCCAACCTGTCGAGTCCTTTGGGAAGTTCGCTTCATGCAAATGTTCTGAAATGTGCAGGAAAGCCTCGCGGGCTGTTCCTCAGCCGAAGCCAAACAGGTTAGGATTCCTGCAAAGAGGCTTTTCTGAAGGAAGGAAGGATGAAACGTCAAACACAAAGACGAGCGTGTGGAGACGCAAACATCGTTTCACGGGAAAAACAAAGAACGGACCGAAGCCGGGGAGGAAACGCCTCCGTTAGTGTCGGAACGAAAGGCCTGACCTCCTCCCGCTCAAACAGACCCGCTCGTCTCCGGGGTCGTTGTCTCGCCACCGTCCAAACATCGTCCCGTTTGGGACACGCTGTTCCTCCGGATGGGACGCGAGTCCTCGCCCCGTCTCCAAGTGTTGACGGCTGCATTCTAAGAACGGAATGTGTTTTCCATCCTCTCCTCCTCAGGGAGGGGCGGAGACCGTCCATGCGGGGGTGTCCGATGGAAAAGTGGTTTAAAACGAGGGCTTTTTAAGCGCACCTTTAAACCACCCAGCCGGCGTCCCTGAACGCATCACAGCAGCTTCAGAGCATCGATTGATGAGTTAAATGTTCTTTCATGAGCTCGCCATTAATAAAATAAACAAAATAAAACAGGGAGTGGCTCAACTTTGGTGACAAATATTTCCACAATTGATCATGAAGTCGTATCTATGACGGGTTCCACGCGGATGAGGTCACTGTTTCATACCGGACACGGACCGGCCTTATCAGAGCCAACAGGGTGGAGGTCCAGGATGTGTCCTGAGCGGGGGGGGGGGGACCAACCACAAATACTACATCAGTCATTTATAGATTAGAGCAGCAGGTGCTACTTCAACAGAAGTGACTGACTCTGGAAGTAAAAAATATTCAAATCACAAAATGGCGTTTAAGCAGCACAATAATGTCTTCCTTCCGGCAGCGTTCCCGAGGAACCTTAGCCCATTCCTCACGGACAAAGGCCTCCAGGTCGGGAATATTCCCTCGGCTTGAGGCCTCTGTGCCACCGTGGGCACAACCAGGATCTGTGGGTCGGAACGACGCCCGGTTGCTTTGGGATGTTCTGCAGCGTTCCCGCTGGGATGGAGGATCCATCGGAGGATCCAGCCCCGTCTGGTGAGATCGCACCCCCTCATTGTAAGGCTCCGCCGGTCCCGGCATGCCCTCCGGAGCGGTGACTCCAGCCTTGTGCGGGAATCTGCCCCGCTACAGGTCGGAACAAGACGTTCCCGGCCGCTGACGCAGCGTTAGCGCAGAGCTCTGGACATCGTGTCCAGACGGAGGACTTCTGATTCAGGCCGCTACGCTTCCATCACCGCGGCAACGCCTGCTGCTTCTGCACGAACCGCCCCTGATAAAGCTATCAGTCTGATAAAGTTTGACATTTCTAGCCCAAAATTCATTGCCGTGCTAATTAGCTACCGGCTGGATCGACGGAATGAAGGAAGACTTTGAGCGTGAATGGGCCGTCCTGGGGGACGGGCCCCGGAGGACGGGACGGGCCCCTGGAGGACGGGCCCCGGAGGACGGGCGCCGGAGGACGGGCCCCGGAGGACGGGCCCCGGACTCGGCTTCCACCTTATTGTCTCGCTGAGCCGCAGCACGTGTCACAAAGTCGGCCTTAGATATGGGGCATCGCGTGACTCCGTTAGCTCAGAGAACAAAGCAGGCCTGAACCCTCGGCAACGTCGCCCCCCCCCCAAATGATGCAACGCTCCATTATGAGCGGAGACACACCCCCCCCCCCCCCCCCCCGAAGGCCGCCGCAGGTCTGCAGGCTTTGTGATTGGTTGATGCAACAGGATCTAATTTTCCTCTTTATTTCACTGAAATTCAAGAGAAATCCGCCCCATAATCCCCCCCCCCCCCGGCGAAGCAGCAGCGCCCCGCCCACGGGGCTCGCTCCTATTGAAAGCATTTGAGGCGAGAGAAAAAGCTTTTGGGGAGCAAGTCTGAATCCAAACGCGTAGCTCGGGGACGTAAGGAGCGATTTAAAGGAGAACATGAAAAGAGACGAACATGGCGGCAGGATAAGAGCATCCCTGAGAACAAAGAGCAGCCGACCCTGAAGGGGAAAGACGTCCGCCTACGTGAAGCTAAAGGACGTCTGAAGCAGCGCCGCCTCAAAAAGACGGGGATAGTTCAAGTGTGGCGGATGTGGAAAACCTTTATTCAGAAACACAAGCGAGCCGCTGAAGGGCTGGCGTGTGAAAGTCATCGCCGTCTCTTCTGTTCGTGGTCACGTTCAAAGATCCGGCGCCCGAGGAACAAGCGAATCGAACATTTCACTTCAAAGACATATTATCATCACGGAGGCGGAGCCTTTGAAGCTAGCCGGCCTCGCGTGAATCCGTTACTCACGGCGTCCACCTGCGTTGTCTCACCTGTCCAGACGTCCATGTCCAACCGGAGCCGCTTCGTCAGACCGAGCGTTTACGGGAGACGCAGCAGGTCCCGTCTTTAGGCCGAAGGTCGGCGGGATGACGGCCAGCGGTTCACGCCAGTGACTCACGAGGCCAGCGTTCCGTTTGGGGCGCGTGCCGTCATCGTCCTCGGGGGGCCTTCGTCCTCGGGGGCCTTCGTCCTCTCAGCTTCGTCGGCTCCGGCTGCAGAGACACAACAGAGTTAGAAAATAAAGCGCCGCACGCAAACCGCGGAACAAACACCCGAGCTGAGGGATCTGCTTCTCTGTCTGGAGCTTCGAGTAAATCTTCCCACATACAGGAAATGAAGCCGCAGCGCAGCGGCCTGGACAGGAAGTGCGCGTCACGGGAATGTTTGACAACAGACGGGTTCAGGGCGCCACGAAGGCCAAGGTGCAACTCGAGGCGTGTTTATCGTACATCTTTACATCCCACAACAGGTAGCGCTGGAGCTGTGGGCCGTTACCGTGGGAACGGTGACAGATGTGATGCTGCCGGTGTTCTCTGGTGAATCTAATAAACACAACCGATGACTGAGGATCGACCGGCAGAGATTAGACTGTGGAAGCTATACTCATAGGACGAGTTCCCACACACACACACAACACACGCACACACGCGCACACACACACACACACCGCACACACAACACACACACACACACACACGCACACACACGACACACACACACACACGCACACACACGCACACACACACACACAGATCCTTATCACGTACAAATACAGGCTCTTCTTACTTCATCGGTGAAACTCTGTTATGACCGTTGGGACAATGTTTTTGTTTTTTTAGCTTTGTTTCATTTTTGCTCGCCAGCTTAACGGAACCCGATGGTGGCTCCGCCCCCTTCGATGGGTCACAGGGTCAAACTGGAGCGGTCCAAACAAGACTGAATCCAACTTTACCTTTTCGGGCCTTGTGGTTGATACGAAAGCATGTGAGAGGATTGAAAGGGAAATATCTGGACACATTCCGCGCACGGACGAGACGGGATGGGGACACAGGAATGCCCCCCCCCCCCCCCATCCGTCAGGATGAAGCGATGCTTTTTTGCTCAACAGGAATGTTTGCATTTTCTTTGTCTCCATGGTTACGAGCCAAGTCCCTCTGTGTGGGACTGGTAGAGGATCCTGAGCTTTTTTGCAGCCGGACGGTGAGTCTAAAGCCGGAGCGTCGTCCCTCAGGTCGGCGCCGCAGCGCCGCTCAGCTGGGTTTGTTTATCTCGGAGGCGCTGACTCGACTGTCGGGATCCGATTCCAGAGGAATGCGTGGGAATATTATTCACTGTGGCTCTGCAGCCACACACACACACACACGCACGCACACACACACGCACATACACACACACACACACACACACACACACACGCACACACACACACACACACGCACACACACACACACACACACACACACACACACACACACACACACACACACACACACACGCACACACACACACACACGCACACACACACACACACGCACACACACGCACATACACACACACACACGCACACACGCACATACACACACACACACACACACACACACACATACACACACACACGCACATACACACACACACACACACACGCACATACACACACACACACACACACACACACACACACGCACACACACACACACACACACACACACACACACACACACGCACATACACACACACACACACACACACACATCACACACACACACACACACACACACACACACACACACGCACACACACACACACACACACACACACGCACACGCACACGCACACACACACCCTCCTCTGCTCCCAAAACAAACCTACCAAACAGGAAAAACCAAACGGCTTGCTGGAACGAGGAGGAGCAGGTTGGGGCTTGACCGACGGTTGGCTGTCGGTTGGCCGTCGGTTGGCCGTCGGTTGGCAGCCTTTTTCAAACGCCGACCTTTCTATTCAAAGCCGGGACAAAAGGCCAAGGTGGGAAAGCCTTTAATGAAGTCACGGCTGTCGCCAGGCCTGTTTAACCGACCCTCAAATAGCCCCCACTCGCCTCCCTGTCACAGAATAACCAGGTTGAACACATATTCTGTGTCAGCACCCCCCCCTCTAGCTCCTTGGACCGGCCTGCTTCCTGATCGGCATTCCTCACATTCCTCCCGGAGCCACAAACTGCACCACCTTGTCTCGGACTTTTGCAGCTCGGTGGCTAAAGATTTGCACCAAATGCAGCAAGAGCGAGTCCTTTGGGTCTGACTGGGGGGGGGGGGGGGGGCTGGTGGGGGGGGGGGGGGGGAGCGTTCACAGCTGTAAGACAAGCCTGCTCTCGTGAGCCACCTTTCAAACAGACATCACTGTGCAAATATGCTTCAGGAGGAAGCAAACAAGAGTCAGCTGACGGAGCCAGCAAACAGGCCAGCTGCAGCGAGGGAGGAAGGGCGGGGCCAGAAAACAGGAAGCAGGCATTCACAGGCAGCCAACGGGAAGCTGGATTCATCGGAGAAACTAAAGCCGGATTGAACAGGTGCGTGAAGTTAGCGTTTCCTGCACGTGATTCTTCACCAGCGCGAAGGTCACCGAGGTCGGGACGCGTCAGCGTGGACAGCGGCCGATTCATCCTGAACCGGTCGGAAGGCTGGTGGACCGTGAACCACGCCGGTTCTGTGGAGCTTCACTCCGAGGAGAACGAACCGCGTTGAAACTGGAATCGCAATAGAGACCGATCCACTTCCTGTCTCTACGTCTCGGCTGCAGAGCGGCGTGTTCATTGGCTGCTTAAACTACTGCTGGACTTTCTGCTTGTCCCCCGAGGGGTCGCCACAGCAACCCAACCGTCTCCACGTCACCCTGTCCTTTGCATCGTCCTCCCCAACACCAGCCACTCTCATGTCCTCCCTCACTACGTCCATGTCTCTTCTCCTGGGTCGTCCTCTAGTCCTGTTCCCTGGCAGTTCCATCCTCAGCATCCTTCTACCGATATAGTCCCTGTCTCTCCTCTGGACATGTCCAAACCATCAAAGTCTGGTCTCTCTGACCTTGTCTCCAAAACGTCTGACCTTCACTGTCCCTCTTATTGTCTCATTTCTAATCCTGCTTGAAGTCCTCGACCTTCTTTACGTTTATTCTTTAAACTTCACCGCTATACGAGCGATAAGTCAATCAATAATAAAGGTAAAAACATGTGAAGTGTAATTAGTTCAGTTTATTAAAAACTATTTCCAGTGTCCCTCTGTCTGGATAAATGTCTCAGACTCGAGTCTCATATAATTCATAATCGCGAGCTTTTATTTTGATGGAACACAACAAAGGCGACCCTTGATGAGAGGGACGCCACCTGGATTCGCTCTGTCGCGTTAAAAGGTCCATTTTGGGCAGAATGTCGCAAACACGCGATGCAGAGTCAGACTGAAACCGGTGGGAGGCTTCAGTGTGAAACTGGAGCGCCGTTTCTCAAGAAGCGTGGGCGAGACGGAGAAAGAATGCAGGAAGAGCCAGCCGGCGCCGCCTCGCATTTATAAACACAGACACGTCCTCGGCCCGCGGACTCAAACCTCTTTACTCCAGATGTGTTTGGGGGAACGCTGGCTGGGTGTTTCAGCCTAAACGCTGAAGCTGTTGGGCTTGTCTTTATTTATTTGAAACTGCAGGGGAAGTCTGTCAGAAAACACGAGGACGAGGAAATGGCTAAACCTTAGCAACAATCCAAACTGGTCTTACCTTTCTGTTAGCAGCCCGTAGCTTAGCGTCGAGGTTTGGACTTGAGGAGTGAGGAGGAAAACGCAGGAGAAACGCTGTCGTTGCTCCACGTGAGCTGCAGGGGTCCCCCAGTGGCCAGTGAAAGGCCCCCCTGCATTGCCCGAAGCTCTTGTTTTTCTGGACTTGGCCCGGATCACCGCACAAGTAGTCGACCGTTTATGTCCGCTGTAGGCCTCGGGCCTGACCCGTGACCACCTGGGCTCGCCAGGTGAAGCCCAGGACACAGGTACTGAGCCTGTCATCACACCTGACGCGCCAACAAACTACTCAGTTCTTCTTTTTCTGATTGGATCTCATTCCTTTCAGTCGAGGCTGCAACGTTCTTGAAATTCTAAGATCACACCACCAACAACTCAAATTAAATCAAGTTATTAATCGTGCGCCATGACACTGCTAGCAGCTGGGCTGGTGCTAAAATGCTAATGTGTAGCAGGTCCACCTGCATAGTTTACATTACGCTATTAGCTGCTAGGAAGCGCTTAGCATCGCATTCAGCTCGCGCTGCTTGACACAGAATATCGCCCGTCACGAATTGGACGGAATAAACAGCCTTTCTGTGCGTAAACAGACGGCGAGAGGAAGCAGAAAGACACGAGGACATCGTCCCTGCGTCTCCTTGACCTCAGGTGAGAGCAGACACCTATCTATTATTCATCGGTTCATGTTTCACCGCGTCCTCAGGTGGGACTGTTCTCTCAGGAACGCTGCCTCCCGTCCGTCTCACGCCTCTCACCTTTCAGCACCAGAACCCCATCCCGTTTCAGGCCACACCCATTTCCTCCAGCACCGTCCCACCTGGATGTTGTGATCGAGGCTAGGAGGGACTTCTTGGTCTGCTCAAAGTCCAGGAAGACGCAGCAGAACGTATTAGAGGTCGGATAAACTTGGGCGTTAAATCGGGCCCTCAAGGCAGCTCAGTCTCTCCCCTTGTCCCGGTCCAAGCTAAGCTGCGCCGCCGCTCCACGAAGTCTTGTGGACATTTCTTCTGTCCTTTTTGAGTAATTGTGTAAAATGGCTTGCAGCACAGGAAACAGAAAATATGCTTCTGCAAGTCTTCCCTGCTTGTGGGAGGGGACGAGGGGACGTGGACTGGGTCCGGTCAACGCCGGAGGTGGTGCCGGCCCATTCTTTGAGAACTTCACCAAGTCCCGTCCGGAAAGACATTTAGTCCTCCATTGTAAAGTTGCTAAACGTTTCTTTACAAAAAGACGACATCCAGTCAGTTTCTACGAGGTCGTCTCACCTCTGGCACAGAAAGCGCCGCACGCGACTGAGCTGGGGTCAGTTCAAAACCCGTAAAGTTCCCAAGAGCTGCCGTTGATAAGAAAGTTAATCAATAAAATCAGTAAAACCCAAACAAACCTTTACGAGCCATCAGGCTTCTATCGGGGGAAGTCACAAGATCACAACAACTAGAACTGATGACCAGACGAAAAAAGACACAGCAAAACAAAAGTCTGCACATTCGAGGAACTTTTACTGAGAAGGCTCCAGTTCTTTCCGTGAGCTCATCGTCGGCTTTGTTTCCAGCTTTAGTCTGCTAGAATATTGATTACTCATCAAAATATGAGCCGGAGGACAAGCAGGGACGAGAAGCAGCGATCCCTCTGCAGGAAGCGTGGCGTTAAAAGGCAGCGTGCAGCACATTCAAGGTCACATGACCAATCACCGATTCGTCGGGGGAATCTTATTGGACACACGTGTTGGACTAAATATGAACGAGGAGGAATGGATGACTGCAAATACAGTCTCACGTCGAGCAGCGACTTGCTCAAAGGTTCCGGTGCTCGCGCTCCAACAGTTGATCGCTGCTCGTAAACTTTGGCCCGAGCTGCATGGAGGAGTGACATCACGGCGCTCCGGGCTCCATTGTGCACAGTCTGCCGTACTTTACCTGTGTAGGTGTTCTTTTGTTGCACCTCAACAGGAGATACAAATGCCAGCGCGTCGCGTGGGCGTCGCTTAACGTCCCCAGAAATAGGACAAACGCCATTTTGGAGCCTCGAGCGTTTTCACTGCTGCTTTGTGCCATTAAATATAAATAAGGCACAAAATCGGGGGGGGGTGTAACTTTGCAGCAACTTTAATGCGGTGTCGTGGTTCTGGTTCTGGTTCTGGTCGGTCATTATGAAACTGACATTTTGCTCTTCCAATGGATTAAATGGAAGGGGGTTGGGTTCACAGCGGTTTCAGTGACCCGGTTCAGGAAGCCGGCAGGAGGAGACGCGGGGGACAGAGACAGTCTTTATTCGGGCCGTTTCTGTCCTGGGGGACAGAGACAGTCTTTATTCAGGCTGTTTCTGTCCTGGGGGACGGAGACAGTCTTTATTCGGGCTGTTTCTGTCCTGGGGGACAGAGACAGTCTTTATTCAGGCTCCCTTAAACCAGGCTCTTCAGCTAAACTCCTCAAGACTACAATCATCCCAACAATTCCCAGACCGACCCGAGTTCCTGTTCAACAAGTCTGTATGACGAGGCGCCGCCGCTCTCCGCCCCTCTTAAGCCCCAAGTCAAGCCCTGATTGGCTCAGAGAAGAATGCACCTGCGCCTCAATCAATCGTTAGCTAGCAGCAGGCGCACCTGGTGCAGCAGGTCGCACCTGGTGCAGCAGGTGATCCGAATATCACTCAGCCTGACTCTGGCATGCAGCTGAAATGAAGCATGTCCTGCTGTTAATCTGTAACGCTGCCGTTATCACGGGCACAAGCCCACGCCGAGAGACAGAGGCGAGGCTTGATAGCGTATCGGCGCGGTACACATGGCGGCGGGGCCAGCCTCCTTTGAAGGCTGGACGCGAGGCCGAACGGGGGAGAAAGTCCACCGATTTTAAAGGTCCAAAACAGCACGCTGTGGTTTCATGGAGCCGCCTCCCGATAAAGTAAATACAGCGCCGTGGGCGGCGGCCATCTTTGAGTGGGTCACGTCGGAGGACGCAACTTGTGAAACGTTAAAACGATCTGCTAGCAGAGACCTGTGGAAGTTTTTTTCTTTGCACGAGCAGCATAAACTAACGATCGTCTGCGCAGGAAGGTTTTTATTTCTGTATTTTCCGTCTCGCGCTGCAACTCGTGGCTGGTATGAAAAAAAAAAACCCCCACGTGTAGTCAGGAGGAAACTTCTGCCAAATACCCGTGGTGCTTGTGTGTATTTTTACTTTCCTGACACACGAGGAGACGTTAGCTCTGCAAACACCGAGGCTGCGATGACGGTTGACGTTCATGATCATTAACCTGTTTCTAACTTTGGGTGGCACAGTGGGTAGCGCTGCTGCCTCAGCAAGAAGGTCAAAGGTCACTTCCCACCTTCAAAAACCTGCAGCTTAGGTCCAGGTCACTTTTGGAAATGAGAATTTGTTTTCAATTAACTTACCTGGTTAAATGAAAGTAAAACAAAATACATTAAAAAACTTAAAAGTGAAGAAAACATCAATAAAATCCAGTTGTGTATTTTGATATATTTTAGTATGAGTCATCTGCGTAGAAGGCGCCAAAAACATCTCATTCAACACAGGAACGAAACTCCGTCCATTTTCTTCTGCTTTTCCTTTTTGCGGGTCACGGGAGTTGCTGGAGCCGATCCTAGCTTGCTATGGGTGAGAGTGGGGTACACCTCGGACGTGTCGCCAGCACATGACGGGGCCACACACTCACACACGACGGATCAATTCAAATAAATTGCATGTTTTTGGAGGAAACCAGAGAACCTGGAGAGAAGCCGGAGAGAACCCATGCAGACATACAAACTCCACACAGATAGGATTTGAACCCGTTACCTTCTTGCTGTGAGGCGACAGCACTAACCAATACACCATGAGCTTCCACTCATAACGACTAAATGAGTGCACGCACCTTGGCTTGTTGTTACCGATGGTAAACACAGACAGCGCTGCAAACAAGTCCTGCACAAACACGCTTCGGATCCGACGGCTAGCACGGGCCTGCATGCATGCTTGCACGTTTTCATGCTAGCGTCTGGCAGCAGGCCGGGACTCGGCTATCGTTGATTAAAGGAGACAGAAGCGGCTCAGGCGAACCTGAAAGCAAAGACAAGTTTAGGTCTAAAACTTAGTTTGACGCGCCGAGGCAGACCGAGAAACGCTAGCAGCAGCACTTATCTCTGATGATCATCCGTCGCCCACGCAGTCGTTCCTCAGGGAGTTTGAGCTCATAACCAGTTCAATCAGAGATTTACAGCTCTGATAAGATTCATAGAGAAACATCACGTTTCCTGCTGGAGCCACGTTGGCTTTTACTCAAACACACAAGTAAATTTTCTTTGGGGGGGGGGGGACTATTTTCAGAGGTGGATTAATACACATTCCATCCTCTGGAAAGCCTCTACAGCAACGGGATGGAAAATGTGGGACTGAATCGAAATAACAACACTCAGAGAGTTTCCATGGAGATGAGAAAGAATGCAGTCTGAGGCTGGGTGGTGGGTTTCTGGTTGTTTTTAGACTCCTGTGGATCTCTGCGGGGTGGATTGGGGTGGATCGGGGTAGATCGGGGTGGATCGGGGTAGATCGAGGTGGATCGGGGTGGATCGGGGTAGATCGGGGTAGATCGGGGTGGATCGGGGCGGATCGGGATGGATCGGGGTGGATCGGGGTGGATCGGGGTAGATCGGGGTAGATCGGGGTGGATCGGGGCGGATCGGGATGGATCGGGGTAGATCGGGGCGGATCGGGATGGATCGGGGCGGATCGGGGTGGATCGGGGTGGATCGGGGTGGATCGGGGTGGATCGGGGTAGATCGGGGTGGATCGGGGTAGATCGGGGTGGATCGGGGTAGATCGGGGTAGATCGGGGTGGATCGGGGCGGATCGGGATGGATCGGGGTGGATCGGGGTAGATCGGGGTGGATCGGGGTGGATCGGGGTGGATCGGGGTAGATCGGGGTGGATCGGGGTAGATCGGGGTGGATCGGGGTGGATCGGGGTGGATCTGGGTGGATCGGGGTAGATCGGGGTGGATCGGGTAGATCGGGGCGGATCGGGATGGATCGGGGCGGATCAGGGCGCTCAGGTTCTCTTCTTTGTTGCTACTCTTTGTTTCATGATGGTTTTTTTGATAAGAGAGATTAAAACAATCAGCAGCCGTCTCCTTTAAGATCTTTAAGAACCGAACGCCGACGATCAGCTTTAGAGTTTGATTGAATTCCACTACGGGAGGAGCTAAGTCCCTGAAGCAGCAGATTAAACCTCGAGCAAAATGTCACAAAGAGAGACAACAACAACAGAAATCCATGCGAGAGGGAAAGGACCTGCCGCTGGCCGGCCCACTTTGGGTCGTCGCTTATCATTTGAGTGCTTATTTTGTCTGTGCTTTAACCCCCCCCCCCCTCCATCGTCATCCATGGGGGAGGATGAAAGTCTGACCCAAATTCACAGAAAAGCAGAGCGAGACAAAACAACAGCGAGGCTTATAGACAAGGCGCTAATGAAGGCTCGTTGCAGGCATGGGGGGGGGGGGGGTGGTTGCTGCCATCGGGGCAACACCTGGATTTTCCCATTTACTACAACAGCAATCTAGAACCTTTTGGTGCTGATCCAGATCACCGTGTGTGGACGGTGTGAATCCAGTTAGGGGGGGGGACGAGCTGAAGTGTCTTTCCTGTAATTTTCTATTCATGTAAATAAAAAAAAACACAAAAGGAACCGAAGGGAAACGGGTCAGCTGCTCGGTTCTGGTCTCTGAATCGTTGCCCTTTAGACATGAATATTACAGAAGTCATGTGACGCCTCACGCGTCTCCCCATGACTGTCATCGGATCGGATCGCTGATTGTCCCGTTTCTTCAGGACAGTTTGTCCCCATTGAAACGTGACCCCGGGTCCAGGAGCCCCGTGACCCCGCGTCCAGGAGTCCCGTGACCCCGGGTCCATGTCTTTTAATGAAACTAAGCAGAGGCTCACACTTCCCGGACAACACAACTCCGTTTTGTCTCGTCTGTGACCCAACCGGACCGCAAACCATATCTGGAAGTCCGACTTCCTGTACGTCAACTTCATCGTTCCTCCTTCCTGTTCGTGGTTTGGCTGCAGCTGCTCGGAAAAAACGGCGTAGAAACGGTGCAGAGGTGAGAGAATGAAATACAAGCAGGAACTCAGATCCAATTACGTTATGGGGAGCGATCCGGATACAAAACGATCTGGATTTCCCCGTTTACACCCACGACAATCCAGAACCTTTAGAGGGCGATCCAGATCACCGTGTGGACGGCGGAGGTCTGTGCTCTCTGCCGTGACTCATCCTGATCACCAGGATGAGTCACCTGACCGGGTGCTGATCCCGGGGGGAGGGGGGGGGGGTCATCTATTGAACGTGTCCTCGTGTCATCCTGAGGACAAAAGCAGGATTTCAACACGTCCATTCAGCGACGGCGTGGCAGGAAACTGACAAATAAAAAAACGTGTGACTCCCCGCTGGCTTCGAGTCATCGCCGGTCACATGACCGTCTGCCACATGCCTCACGTCGAGCTGCTCCACACGGCCGCAGCAACGCCGTTGTTTAAACTCAATACCCCCATTCAGCCCGTTCAATGGCGCCGGACCGCCGAACGCTCCGGACGGTCCGGATGGACCCGGGTCCTACGGGAAGCAGAACAGCTGCTGACTGTTGGGTTGATCCGGAGAGATCCAGACAACGCTGAAGCTGCCCGTGTCCAGATGCCCGGCGGGTTCTGCTGACCCGGGAGAGTCAACGGGACGCCTTCCTTAAGGAACCAACGAGGAACCCAATCGCCCACAAAAATGGTGCGAACGTCCAAAGTTCTACGAAGGTCACCTTTCCCTGATGACTCAGCAACATCAGGGCCCAGATGTTCCCTGCTGCAGAGCCAGAACCTGGTAGAACTGACCCAGAAGGTTTAGGATGCGGGCCTTATGGGTCTGGAGGAGGATCCTCACGGGTCGGGGTTCGTCGGGTTCAAGGTCTCGGAACGGCAGCTTCCGGACGTTCCATCAACGGCCAATCGCATCGGGTCGTTTTGCATTTCCTGTCAGACGGCTTCTCGGTTTCCTCGCTTCGTGACTCCGGATTCGGTGTCAGACGGAGAACTCGGAGCGCAATTTGATTCCCGTGAAGGGAAACGAGACGACGCGATGCAAAGACGTCAGCACCGGCTGACCCGGCGTGTCTCCAGGGACAACGCTTCCTGAGCAGGAAGTGACTTTAAACGCAAATAAGAACAAACCGCAGCAACAGCGCAGCGCTAGAAACGGGAGTCGGGCGCAGAGGGACGCCGGGAGACACGGAGGAAGGAGCCGAGCCGAGCGGCCTCCACCCGAGGAACCATTAAAGACTCGCTGCGGATCAAAGAGGGCGGAGTCTCTCGTGCGTGTGTCGCTGCAGCACAAACGCTCATCTGGCACTCGCCGTTCCTTCTCACGCCCGCCTGAGTCTGTCGTCGGCGCCGCGTTCCCGACCGACTTCCCGTCTTTTGTCGTGTTCTTTTAAACACTTTGCTCGAATGAAAGCAGAGATTTTCATAAACACATGAAGCCGAGGACGAACCGGAGACGCTTTGTCCTCGCGCCGTTTGCATCTGAATGGGAGTTCAGAAGAGGGAGGAGCCACATCCGGCTTCACGCGCAGGCCGAAGGAACCCCTAGAGACCGGAGCCGTGGTCTGGACCCGCCGGGCCGGTCCTCCAGAACCTCCTGGAGTGTTCACCCTGCGTGTGTTTTTGCTGTTGCTTCAAGAACACGACCCTCGACTTGACGTCAGCCCCCCCCCCCCCCCCCCCTCCACCCGCGACCCCCCGACCCCGACCCTGCAGACGAGATCTCCGGCTAAAAATAAATTTGTGCGTCAGCAGACTTCCCAGAAATGGTGCCTTTTTTTTTTTTTTTTTTTTAAAGTCGATGGGCGGGCTGTTGCTACGGGGAAGCGAGAGGCTTACGACCAATGAGGAAAAGGCCGTTCCCCTCAGCTCGGGTTACAAAGTGCGAGGAGGACGCGAGGCGTGGGCCGTCGTGCACGTCGAGAACATCGTGCAGAGAAACGTGAGATTGTTCTCATGCTCAGATGCAGCCGGCCGCCGCGTTAGCGCCGCGCCTGCTAACGCTCCTCCAGACGCGCCGGGCCGTCGTCTCCTGGGTTGGCCTCTGACCCCGTTCTTCTGACTCCTCCTCCCGGCAGAACAGAATGTGAAGAATGTGCCCAGACGAAAGCGCCGCCGCCGCACCTTGGACCATCCCTCCACGCCGCATACAACACAAGTCCTGGAGCCGGAGACAGAGAGACGTCTCTGGGGTTCTCCCGGTTCCCTGGGGGGGGGGGGGCTCAGCCGGGACCAGAACTTTAGTTGGGCCCCTGAATGTTACTTATTAATCGTAGGAACATGCAGGCAGGAGAGAACGCCGTGCACACACACCGACTAAACAATGCACGGCGCTAACCAGCTAGCTACCGACGGTCGGATGCTACGCGTGTTTTGCATATTCACCCCCCCCCCCTCCAAAGCTCTCTATGGAATTGCCTCAGCTTCAACTCCGTTGTGCCCCCCCCCACCACCACGCAGCGGTTTCCAGGGAGGCGGCTAACATCGTGAGCCGCAGGAGAGGACACGGTCTGCTGTGGATCGTTGCCATGGCGAGGCCCGATGAGTGTTATGTTTGTCCTGTAACGAATGGCAACCGGGAGGACCTGGCACAAACAAGGGCACAGCCTCACCTCATCGATGACTCCCCCGTCTGAGGCGTGGCCGGGCCGACGTTTCCAGGTCTCAGACGGGACTATTGGGCGGTACGGACGCTAAGTCTTCGGTTTCTGGGCAGCTAGCGGGCCTGCTAGCTCAGGAAGAACCGTTTCACAGTCGAGCTGGTGCATCCAGCCGCCGTGCACGGCCCCCCGCCGACGAGGCGCCGCATCGGTTTCTAGGAAACGGCAGCCGCTGCTCGGGTTGTGGGTCGGAGCAGCGCGACGCGACCAGGAAGAGCGACTCGTTAAAGTTCAACTCCCTGAACAGAGACCATAGAAAGTTAAACCACGTTACTTTTTTATTTGTGAATGCGTACAACTGTGTTTAGTCCGTTTCCTTTTTCAGAAATGTTCAGCTTCCTGTGCAGCAGTCAGAAGCCCCCCCCCCCAGGTCTGCCGTGTAGCCGCTCTGGTCTCCACGCGCCGGGACGTCAACATTTCAATAACAAGGAAGTCGAGCTACACTCACGCAAATCAACCCCCCCGCCCCCCCCCCTGTATGGACGTGGCTTACGTCCATACAGAAAGGGCCCGGGGGGGGGGGGTCCAGACGGGCCCCTCCTGCTTCACCTGGTCGTTACTTCCAGGGGGGGGAACAAGCACACAACCAAAATCAGGATAAAATCAGCTCAACTGACCGCCTACATCAACCGCAAATCTGCATAGAAAAGCATTTATTACAAAAATAAACTTCTTTAATTAAATAAACCTAATTTTTTTTTAAAGTTGGTTGTTGTCGACAGCGTGCGTCCGTTTGGGGGGGCCCGGAGAAGGAGGGGGGAGCGGGATCCTCACCGCAGGGGGGAGCGGGGGGGGGCGGAGCGGGCTGGTGGGACCCTCACTGCAGGGGGGAGCGGAGCGGCCGGCGGGACCCTCACCGCAGGGGGAGCGGGGGGGGGGCGGAGCGGGCTGGCGGGACCCTCACCGCAGGGGGCGGGACCGGGTTTTTACGAGCCCTTCGCTTAGAGTCATTCACCTGGTCAGCAAGGCCAGCGTCGCTCCGATCCCAAACACCCCCACGCAGGCCATGAGCGTGTTCCGGACCGAAGCCTCCGGGTCGGACGCTCGGAAGAACTCCACGAATCCATCCTGGGGACAAGAGAGAGATAAATACAGGAGCCGGGGGGGGGGTCAAAGGTCAGCGGAAGGAGCCACGACTCACCCACGAGTTGTTCTTGGTGAGCCAGTCCCGCTGCTCCGCGAGCAGATACGAGGAGATCTCCCCCCCCACCAGCGCCACGCTGCCCCCCCGGCCGTCCTCCTTCATGGACTTGGACACCACGGCCCCGAAGGCCACCAGGCTGGCGACGCGGCCCCAGTTGGTGCTCCCGTCCGAGAACAGGCTCCTGGCGACCTCGCCCACCAGCTGGACGTCGGCGCCTCGGCTGCCCTGGGAGAGCTTGTTGACCATCCCTTAGAAAAAAATAAAAAAGATACGGTCACGTGGTGTCGTTTTAAACCCCACGCAGGGGCGAGCCCCCCCACGCAGGGAACTTACGCAACGCGCCTGACTCAGTTCCAGTCAGGACGACGTCATCACAAATAGCGTCTAATGCACGTCTGCCTTTAAACGGGGGGGTCCCCCCCCCCCCCCCCCTAACAGCGCTACTGGGGCAGCTAGCGTTAGCCTAGCAGCGGCGCCTACCGTTGTACGCGTAGCGGTGCTTCCTCCAGCAGGCCCCCCACCACCCTCTTCATGGTCGCCAGGGCTTTGCCGTCCCTCCACCGGCGCCGTTCCAGCTCCGTGTACTCCAGCAGGAACCGCGTGATGAGCTCCCGCGTGTCGCTCTCCAGCGCCTCGCTCTCCCCCGAGCCGCGGCCCCGTCCGCCTCCGCCTCCGCCTCCAGCTCCGGCGTGCACGGCAGCGAGCCGCCGTCCACGTCGTCGCTGCTCCCGCGGAGGGGTTTCGTCGCGTAGGGCTTCGCCGGGGTGACCCGCAGGTTCTTCGGCCGTTTCCCGGGCTCGCCGGTCCCGACATTCCGTTCTGCGCGTCCACGGAGGAGCCCATCGCCATTAGCGGCGACGCGTCGGCGGAGCTGTAGCGCACTGGCCCCTCCACGACTCCATTTTGAGGAAGAATGAAGCTCATGACTCCGGTCGTCAGGTCCAACGCGGTCCTCTTCGTCTGGCTGATATTCATTTTTTTTTGGGTTGTTGTTTGAGTGTTTTCGCTAATTAATTCCGAATTAATCCGGTGACGGAGGCTGGCTTCCAGCTCGAATTAACAAAACAAAAAAACGTCGACATTTCCAGGTCGAAATGACGAACCTCTGATCGCACCACCTAATATGAACTGAACGCGCCTACGTCACACGTCGTGCCCTTTACGTCTGCACGCCCCGTAACCGCGCACGCCCTTTGTTCTTTTTTTCGTTAACGGAACAGTAGTTTGTACTATTCCGTTCACGACTTTTTGAAATATATTTTCTCGTTCAAATGAATCGGGGATGAAAACGACCAAATTTAATTCAGAATTTTTGGTTTTTCTTCCCCATATTGTATTTCCGAAGTTTAACAGCAATATCCGCTATAAAAGGATAATAATGCGGCATAATTTCCTATCATTAAAGTGCAGTTTAAACTTATATTTATTTTAAACGCGACAGTGTTCTGCAGCAGTAACGAGATGAATTTATACGGTTTACGATTTGACTAAGAAGAAGCTAGCAACATCTCATTTATTTCCCTGTCAATCCTAGAAATGGCAGTCAGAGACAGAGACAGAGACAGAGACACTCCGACCTGCACAAGCAAACAGGTCCTTGTTTGTCCAGGTCCTCCCGGGACGCATGAGGGTATGTCGGATCATTTCAGAACAGCAGGGTTCCTGCGGTCCCAGTTTGGCCCGTGTTTTTCCAGTACACAAACAAAATGTTCCATTTATTTTGGTGAGGCATATGGAAACCAGCCAGATGTCTGTCCGCGTCACAAATGAATGAATGCCTCCCCCTGGTGGTCAGAGGGAGGACTGCACGCGTTCAGCGCCTCGACAGGGCTCCCTCACCTGTTGTGCGGAGGCGCAGGTGCGGTTCCAGCATGTTGGTGGACGCAACGAGAGCAGAGGCATCAACGTTCAACAAAGAAATATTATTAATGTAAAAGTTTATTTCAAATACTGACAAAAATCCTCTCAACTACTCCCACACAATGAAAACATTCCAGGTACTCTGAAGTCTTAAAATCATTCCTGTGTTCTCAAGTCACCCTCTTCAACAATGTAAACCATTTTGTTTTTATTCTCAGAAGCTAGGGTGCCTTTGATTTCCCTGCAGTTATCTTGGGCCAGGATGAAATATACGATTATGCAAAAAAATAGAACACAGGAGAAAAAGAAGCATTTACTCGCCAAACAACAAGAAACCGCAGAAGGATAAAGCAGCAGGACTATTTCAGAACACACAGCCTGTCGTTTCTTTA